>NC_074724.1:9388552-9688552 GCF_947242115.1 Biomphalaria glabrata | reverse complement strand
CTGCACTGGCTAGATAAGTAAAGTTTCCTTTTAAGACCATGAGGTCTGGGGCAAGTGATGGTTTGGACCTACCCCCCCCCCCCCCGCATTTCATGTGTGAATCTAGTCATGCATGTTGTTGGTTTTCCTGTCTGACTCAGGTAACCCATTCCATTAAAATATTAGAGAATGCAGAACGGTTAGAGAGGCATTCACTTAACGTGAAAAGCTCGTTCTTCATCGTATCATATTTATGTCATTAAACGTCCATGCCGACCAGCAAAATGATCCGACCAAACACAACCTCAAAGACATCAAAGCAGTGTTGAAGCCCATGCCGCTCGTATATAGCAAAAAGTATGGTCTAACGTTTTGCAACTTATAATAAGTAGGCTACAGTTATTGTAAAGTGTAAAGTTTTTTATTTTCTTGTTGAATTTCAAACTAAATTAATTGTCAAACAACAACGAAAAACGTGCTCAGAAGTCTGTGTCTTGCTGCTGTTACTTTTTTTTTAAAGTTCCCTGTAATATTATTTTTTTCTTTTGTCGCGACCAGACCGGCCCATTTGGTGCCGGCCAAACGGGCATTTGCCCGTTTGCCCATATAGCCAGTCCGCCCCTGCTGACAGATACACTTTATTACTGTGTTGCCAGTAATTTAAGATCTAAAATGCTTATTGAACTGTGTTTCTCTCTGTTGTAATGATACATATTAATTAATGCGAGTATGTGTTATGTAGAATAAAAAAAAATACGTTTGACCTTTTGAAATAAATTAACTATCTAATTTAATTTGAATATATTTTATCCTTTACACCAGGGGTGGGCATTATTTTTGTATCGAGGGCCGCGTTAAAAAAAGATTGGGAATGGCGGGCCGCATATATATATATATATATATATTGTCACAGCTTTCCTTATTCTATTTATAATAATAACTCGATAGAATCTACCTTAGGTCTTGATACGTCTAAGTGCTCTGACCAAGAAATGTCATGAATGCAGATGTCGTCTAGGTAGCACAGTACATGGGGTAGATTAGACAACACCTTTCTCATCATTCTGCTGAACGTTGCTGGTGCGTTGACAAGCCCCCCGAAACTCATGACATTAAATTGAAACAACCCAAAAGAACTACTAAACACTGTAAGTGGTTAAGCTTTATCTACCAAATGTATCTGCCAATACCCACGGGTCAAGTCATGCTCTGTAAAAAATGCTGCGTCTGCCATTTGCGGTAACAAGTCTTCAGGATTGGGTAATGGTTCCGAATCAAGTACAGTAAGTCAGCTGCGCCTGATTTTTTTCTAACCACCACCATAGGTGCCGTGTATGGTGACTCTGTTGGTGATATAATGTCTAACTTTAGCATCAACTGTATACAATACAAATTACTTTGTCACTGTGTTTGACCTGGTTTCGTCTCGGCTGATTGACTTAGTTTTTTTTTCCGCCGTTGCACTTGAGCGCACACACTTCACGACCTTCTTGGTCCTTTACTTTTTCACAATGGCGAACCGCAGTTCTGCCTAATGTCTTCAAAGACTAAGTCAAGTAACTAGATAAACGAGCCTCCAAATATGTCACAGCTTTCCTTATTCTATTTATAATAATAACTCGATAGAATCTACCTTAGGTCTCGATACGTCTAGGTGTCCCTGGTTCAGTTCTAGTTAACGAAATAAAACAATGAAACCACTAGATCAAACACATAAACTTTAATCAGCTTTACTGCAAATCACACACAAGCTGGTCTCTGTGTAACAACCAACAAACTTCCGGTCATTCGCGCAGAATGTAAAAATAGATTATACATACATACACACATTCATCCGTGACATATATATATATGTATTAGAAAGATAAGATTGCGGTGTAGAATGTCTTTTAATTCATATATACACTGTATTACGATTTCAAGTTTATGGTTCTTAATCATAGATCGAGCCCCATCTGTTGTTTGTTACACTTGCCATCTTGTTCCAAGCCTACCCAACACTCAGACACTGTGTCTTGAATTGAGTGTATTGATGTATAGCCAATAAGCATAATCTTCGTTTACTTAAAACTTTTCATAATGAGACAGTTTCAATAATTTATATAGATATTTTTTTTTATATTTGCATTTTTATATCTCTATACTGTGGGCACACCTGATTTCTGTAGGTGTCGGCTGGCTGCATAAAACACCTCGGCGGGCTGCATGTGGCCCGCGGGTCGTAATTTGCCACTCCTGCTTTACACTAACGTATTAACTAATACTAAGCAAAAGGTTATGATTCTGTTTGGAATCTTTAAGTTTATTTAGACTTACATTCTGCAATACCATAAAACGATAAATCTCTTTAATTATTTTTATTTTCAGATTTATTTCAATTTATTATAATCCAAGTGAATCCTCTTGAATTGTACATTTTCTTAATGAATGTGTGAAATAATTATACAGCAGCGTGGAGGGTCAATTAAAGATGTTCTTGGTTACCAAACTGGGTTTAAATTCCGGTTTAGACTATGATTTTGCACCTCGGAATCATTAAAACGCCCCTGATTGCACCCAAAGTAATAAGTACCAGGGATACTACGGTAATTTAAGGCAGTTTAATCGTTGCGTTAGCCACTCTACTCTTTCGTTAACCTTCGCCTTATGATATGAACAGTTGTTTCAAACAGGACCACCCTTAGATAATTGGTGGCCCTAGAGGAAGTAAATTAGGTGGCCCCAAATGACAGCCAAACTAAACAGCAAAAAAAAAACAGCTATTTATTTAAGACCTTGTAAGTCTAGTGTACTTCAACCATAACAATTTACACAAATGTAGCTATTTCTTCTCTTTAAAAATGGTTTTGAGTCCTGTGCGAGGCTCTTACCAATCGGAGGCCTTAGAGGGCAGCCTAATTTGCCAAAGGCTAAGGCCAGCCCAGTTTCAGAGAAGATGTAGCTTTTTTTATCAATCTGTATTGAATCGGTATGCTTGTAGCGCGTTTCATTTAGATCGAGTACTAACTAACAAATGAATATTATCTTTTCTCTAAAGAAATCGGTGCAACCAGACTCTGCACAATACCTAAGAGAAAAGCACAAGACAGCGACAGAGCTACTCACCCTCTGAGACAGTGTCGCATGTCTACGAATCCGTAGATAATACTCCAGCATTTCCATAGATAACATCCATAGGAGTTTAAGTAAACAGCCAATCCATTGCACAGAGAAACAATCTCTTGTTGAACTCTAAGTACTTAACTCTAGTTGAAGCTCAACCAATTAATAACACAGTTAACGCTCTACAAGAGGATGACAGTGAGGGATGCATATCGTGCTTATGATGTTATGGTACTTAAAATAAAATCCCTTCCACAAACCTTTTGGATAAAACAATCCTAATCTATGTCTAAGTTTGAGGGCCTAGTTGAAAATCTCATAAGGTGCGGTTGCTGACTAAAGATAGCTTGGCTTCCTGATGAAGACTAAGATTATAAATTTCGGGATATTTAGGGAGCCTTTGAGTCCACCCAGCTCTAATGGATACCCGACATAACCTGTGGAAAGCTACAGGCAGTTGTTCGTTTTGCTGGCACATGACATCCGCGTTAACCTTGGGCCACAGAAGACCTTTCTATCATCTGCCCCCTTCATCGCAAGGTCTAAAAGGAAAACTTTTTTTTTAAAGTAAATGGCGCCTCTTTGACACCATCCGAAAATAGACGTCTAGTGTTTCAAGGTTTCCGATGGCCACATTAAAAAATAGCAATGTTAGAAGGGCCATTTAATTACTGTATCTCAAGTTCTATAAACATGAATACATTGTTCATGTTTATGTAACAAAGTCGTGTAGTCTTCCTTATTCTAACATTAAAAGTAATTAGTTTGAATACATGATTTATTATCTCGTTTACAACTTTGTCAATTCTATGCAACGTATTTCTTATTCGTACTCTTCTTCTTCTAGCCAGCTTGCTGCTGAGATGTCAGCTCTTTTGCAGACTGTGCCAAGGAAAAATAGTGAGCAGTTCTCTTCAGCTGCTCATCATTGCCTTACAGGGTGTTGGTTATGTTGGGCTGTAGTGTTAGTAGGATCTGCCTAAGGTGGATTAGGAAGAGGCATTCAAAGAGGATATATTTTACGGTTTCATAAGGGTGGGTGCAGTATCTACAAAGGGGTAAAAACTATTGGTCTTCGTCTCTCTCGCATTTGTGTGTGTGTGTGTTTTTGCAAGACGTGTCACTTCATTTGAGTACAGCCAAATTGTCCTACATTTGTGACCGGCTAGAAGTGTGTAACAATTATATATTTCATGTTTCTTGTCCTATACAAACGAGTCATCGTACAAAAAGGAACCATAATTAGTAACCAATTTAATCCATTGCGATGTAAGGCTCAGCTAATCTTCTTTTGCTGAGCACTTAAACCCAGCATTAATACATTCTACATGTAATCTAGCAGATAGCAGTGCAGTGTTTTAATTCATTTACTATTATTCTTCATTGTCACTTGTATCTGATCATTATTTTTCTGGTCTTCTGATTTTGTCATGAGTAGATCTAAAGCTCATTTTCGATGGACTGAAAAACTTCCTGATTTTAGGGACCTATTGAAGTTATGACTTATCGTGTGTGCTGTTGTATTTTTCTTTTACTTATTCTTTTTGGCTTATGTTTGATTCTTAAAACAATTGTTTTTGAAAATTTAGAAATGCTCAAACATTTTAATTATCAATATACAGGGGAAGAAATCAACAAAAATTATCTATCTATCTATCTATCTATCTATCTATCTATCTATCTATCTATCTACCTTTTTCTATACATATATGTCCGCCTTTCTCTCTTTATATGAACATATATGAAATGAAAAGGTTTAGCCTCACCACAGGGGCAGGGAGTAACCCTGATGCTGTCCAAGCGGGATTCGAGAGCAGTTATTGGATGGGCGCATGGACCACGGATAATAAAAGCCTCATTCCACACAGTGCAGAAGAGAATTAACTTAGACATTGTCCAATGCTACGCCCCAAAGAACGACACTGAAGAGGAGGAGGACATTTTTTTACAACAGGCTACCAGCTTCATGGCAAACCTAACAACATTTTTATCATAATAGTCAGATAAAGGGAAATAAGTACCGCCACCAAGATCAAACTCTTAAATACAATTTTTAAACAATACGATTTATTTCATTTTATTACATATTCCTATTTTTTAAAATGCCATGTTACACCTAGGTCAACAATATGTAAAACAAGTTAGCACTCTAATAACTGAAAATTTAATAGTCTTGTAAATGGAAATATTAACAAAATTGTCACCTTTAATTCAAATTACAAAATACAGTCTCTACTAATACAAATAAGATATTCATCTCTTCTATGTCCGATATGAAATGCATCATCATATTTCATTTATATATTTCCAGTTTTCTGACTAACCAACAGAATATATAATATGAATTTTTTTTTTTGAAAATCAAAATTACCACATTAAAAAGTAAAATAATATATAAATATGTTTATGACAGTATTACTATGTGGACCACGTGATACTATAATAAGTTTCAATATAAATTTCATTATATTTATATTTTTGTTTGTCATTTTAACTTTAAATGTATAAATGATTATCCAAATTTAAATGTAAAGCAATTATTTATTATTATCATCATTATCAGCTAAGAAAACCAAAGATTAAGTTGAGTTTAAGTCATCGATATCATGTGTGGTACCTTGAAACATGAGTTACGTAGAACGTAATTACATTCTTTTTTTTGAAGTAACATATTTAAGATGAGATAATACTTATGTAAAAAAAAATGAACACCAATTTCTCAGAAATGTGTATGATAAGCTTACATCTTAATACATAATTCAAATCTTTACAATACATTTTTACAATTGTGACAAATCATTATTGTAGAAAATTGAAAAACAGAATCAGTTATTTAAAATTGTAATTCTTGTTACAACAACTGTTGCAAAGTAATATTAAGTAGCAAAAATATCAACAGGTTTGATCAATTTTCATGGCTAAATTTGTTAATTATATATACGTCATACCCCACTATGATGCTAAATTTAACTTAAATTAAATTTTAATTTATTGAATATTTCATGGCAATAGGTTCTTGTGTCACCTTGAAGTGAATAACTAGAGGTCGGTTTACAATCGGTTTACACACTCTAAAGAACCAGTCAAACTTATGGATGGACGGAACTTGCGAGAATCGGACGAAAAAACAAGTACCTGCAGATATTATCGATCAGAAAATGAAGATGTGTGATCATATAGCGATAGCCAAAATATAGCTAAGTCGCAGTGGGGGTTAGAGTGGATGTGCTGAGAGTGCTCTACATGAGCACATTAGGCTTTCCAATGGAATACACTCTACCTGTTCAAGTCTCAGCATCGGAAATGTCTCTATGGTACTTAGACGCTGTTCACTTTCAAGACATAAGAATGACCCCCAATGTCAAAGGGGAATTATTGCCGATGAACATCTGTGAAAATTGTAAAGGGAGCGAGCTAACAAAAATGATACAGACGGTTGGGGAGAATCGACATCAGAGACTGGGAAGAAAAGCATCGTCTCAAAATAAAGACCCTGACCCTACTTCAGCATTTGGAGAGAAGTCTGATTGGAGAGATTCAACTATCCGCAGAGAGGAAGGCTCTATCTCCTACTGGTTCTTATCACCAGAATAAGGCCCCATAACAATGCAATAATCCGCAAATGCCATCTTGGCCTGAGACAGACAAGAAAAGCGACCCGACCCGTCTATTTAAAGCAGTCAGACGGATCTGTGCTGAGTCTCGAGGGAACTTTTCGAGCTGCTCGTAGTGCGGTGTAAAGATTGCCTGGCATCATCGATTTTGACGTACTGAATGGCACATGAGAAAGAAAGAGAAGCGATGCTAACAGCGATGGAGTTTGTGGAGAATAGGTTTAGGTTCTGTGGCGGAGCGACGTTATCCGGAGGAAATCGATCTAAACACCAGAATCATTGACTAATGAAAGCGACAGATAGATGGCAATAAATAGAGCTATAGACAAAACAATGACAACGGCCTCAGCTATGAAAGGAAAAAAAGAATAAAAAAGAATACCGATTTGATAAATAAAAAAAAAAGACAGATGCAGAATCTTTATTTCTTTTAAAATAATACCGACAACATATTGTAAGTAAGAAGGACAGAAAATATACACATTTTCTGATACGTGGAATTAAGTTATAAGATACTCAAAAATATGAAGTTATTCTGTAAATGCGATATAACTTTGGATTACTAAACTGAACTTATTTACATTAGTTACTTTTAAATATCTTTAATATCTTTAAAACAAGGCAAAAGACAGGGAGGAATGAAGAAAGACGGTAGACAAGTCTTCCTTGGTGCACCAACGGTTCAACAGACTAAGGGATAGGTAAAGGTAAAAGGTAAATATTGCTTTCTTTGTGGTCACTAATCTTGAATCTAGTAAGTCTGAGAATGTAAGTAAACTGAACGAATTAACTATTATTAAGAATGAAATTAAGCATTATCAATGATTGGTTATTAAAATACTGTCTGATTAGATAACGTTGGTATTTAAAGCTGTCTCTTGATCGGGATTCTGCCCTGTAATGTAATAAGAAAATTAGAGATTGTGTAAAACATTTTCTTTAAAATGTGGTTTTAAATATATATGAAGAGGGCTCGAGGTTCAACACCTGACTCGGGTAGAGTTGTGTTTACTGAGCGCCTGAAAGCAGCACGGAAAATCCTTCCCACTGGGCCACAACTAAGATTGGACCAAAGCGCTCTGAGCATGCTATAGGCATGAAAGTAGCGCTATATAAAAGCCATCATATATATGGAGAGAGAGAGAGAAAGAGAGGGGTGCTTTATAGATAGATAGATAGATATAAGGATAGATAAATACATACATAGATACATGATACTCAATAAGATATAAATTATTGGGAAATAATAATTTTGTTTGATATCGAACAAGGGAAATAACTTGTACATTATTGGTAGGTGTAATTTAAAGGACGGAGATCTTCTCCATTAGATAAGCTTTTTTCCCTATTTTTAAAGGATTTTGTATATTTTACTTGTTTTTATTTTATGTTGACTTTTAGAAATGATTATTTTAGGTTTAAGTAGTAATTTACATATTGACTAATTGAGAAAGTGAAAGGTACTAACCAGTCAGACTATCATTTTCAGAATCTTGGGTTTTATCAGTATTCTGGTTTTCGCGATCGCGACAGAAACGTCTCCATTTAAGTGAATCTAATGAAAACAAAATTATAAAAGTATTAATGACACAATATTAAAGACTATTGCTAAAGACAATATCACTTAGAGCATTGCAAATGATATAAAATTGTATTTTTTTGTTTAAAAAATGCATTTAAACTTTTAAACAAACACACATTGCGCGAAGGGGTTCAATTAAACCAGACCCATAATTATAAAGGGTACAAAAAGGAACCTTTTGAAAATTTTAAAACAAAAAATGTTGTCTGTGTCACATTATTATGTGTTAGTTAGTGACATTTGTTGGTTGTGGACCACGAGATATGCCGGTTTATGGAAAATAAGATGTTTCACGTGGAAATCAAGGTGTCATAGGGTCATCATAGAGAAGAATAAAATCTCGTTTTGTTAACTGACCAAATGGTCAGGTGTCAGTATATGCCATGAACATTGCAGAAGACAGACATGTCAGTTCTGTGGAATAGAAACGCTTTACTAATCCTGTATTTGATATTTCTTGGGATTATATTTGATTTTGTGAACTTGATTCCATGTGATTTATGCAATTTATCGACGGCTGAAGCTGCCAATATATTGTGAAACATTTATTTATCATAATTAAAATATCGTCTGCTACCTAGTGTAGTTTATTTGAGTCTATAAATTGTGGTGATATTTCACAGTAACCATAGTAGACATACGCAACAAAAAAGTTAGCATGAATAAATTTATTTAATAAATACAAGAAGAATATTCCAACAATACCAGAAGAGGCATTATTATAATACAAGAACATTCACGTTAAAATTGTGAAAATTGTACGCAAAATCCACCGTGTCATTACATCCCATATATAAACCTAACTAAAAAATAGTAATTTTTTTTTTAATGATGTAACTATCTTGCTTTTGGCGGCCGTCGAGAAAATAACCATATAGGGCTTAGATGGCACGACTAATAAAGAACATTTCTTAGCTGTAAACTATTTCAATTCCACGTTTATTCAAACGTTTGAAGACCTTCTTAAATTATAAGAAACAAGATTACAAATAGAGTTTGTGTTATCACCAAAGCTTACAGACCCACATTTAGAAACAAGCCAAAATTCTTGATTTGTATAAATATGTTTGTGGCTGTTGCTATAGAACGTAATGTTAAACATCATTAAGAAATCAAAAGCCTTAACAAATATAGAAACATTATAATTTCGAGCTGCGAAGAAAAGATTGCTAAGTAATGTTTGGGCATGTTAAAGAGTTGCTCACATTTTATGTAGTGAAAATAAAGCTTTTTTTTACGCAAAAAGGAAAGTGAGGTTACTATAAATGATGGTGCAAATTCGTAATGAAAATAAGAAACCAACTGAATACTCTTATTTAATGTTGTAGCTAACTGACGCCAACGGTTTTTAGAAAAATTGTCACGACAAACGGAACCTCTAAGGCAAGGTGTTAAATCAGAGCCATGTGATTGTGTGTTAAGCACTGAATATGTTATAACATTTCAAGCGTTGGACCAAAAAACGTCTAAGAATTTTCAGACCGAAGTAAAATCTGAATATGAAGACGTTTTAACAGAGAAGTACGCTGGTTAAACAGTGAAAAAAATTCTAAACCTTTTTTGGATGTGAGACATGAAGCTGAAATTTTTATGCAGGACAAATGAAAGCAAGTGCTTCAACTTAAAGACTGTGGGATTTTGTTCTTAAGTGACCACATGATATCTTACTAAACTCAACAACAAACTACAAGAAAAATGATGTATGTAAAAAGATGACATAAGCACCATTTATACCTAATAACAACTCTTCATTAAGCAGGCGGAAAAGGGGTGAAACTGCATCAATATACCAGAGAATATGGGACGAAAAAACTAGGGGTGCACCGGATAGTACTTTTTGATATTTGGTGTAGTCGAATATTGCCGAATAGTTAAAAAATTATATTAGGCCGGAGCCGGAACCGAATACCCTACATGTCTTGTAAATAGCTTGTGTTGCTGAACAATTTACGAAACTGTTAAATAACATACATATATTGATTGGTATTATTTTTTTCTTTTATATACCTAATTGTTTTCAATTCTGTTACTGATTGATTTATTAAAGCTAAACAATATTTATAAACACAAATTGTCTGTGTGTATGTACGAGGTCACCAACTATATAGGCTTTGTGTGGGAGGGTCAATGTAAAATATATTTAACAAATTTCTAATGTATATCTCTCATAAGTAAAGTGCAATCTCCCTTGTATAGTGGCTTGATGTATGTGTTCAAGTATTATCAGACCAACAACTGGTTATCAGACTTGAAAGTCCAAAGACCGCTTCTGGTTCTGGCTTCAAGGGCTCAATACTGATAGCTGTTAGTAAATAGTTGAAATCTGAAGCATATGTCATATATTTATTAATTTATTTGCTGTCAACGATATTTTATTAACAGCGGGAACATCATGTATACCTATTTATAGATTGATTCTTAGATGTTGTGAAACATAGATTTAATCGTAGTCTGTAGGCCTATTATTGATATCTATGTTTAGATGTACTGTTATATTGCTATGACTTTGCTATGCGCACCGCCATCCAAGATAGTGCAGAAAGAAGGTGCGCACTATCTGTGACTAAGCAAGTCGGATGTTGACATTAGGAGACTAACGATTTCCGCCCAAGTATGGCTGCCTGGTCGTGCGGTTTGCTCGCTGGACTGTCGTTCGGATTTATCGACGGTCGAGGGTTCAAACCCTGCCCGCTCCCATCCCCCGTCGTCCTGCGGGAGGTTTGGACTAGGAAGTAAACTATCTTCAACTCTGAAGGAACATCCGAATTATGTAAAACAAACAAGTAGAAAGCCAATATGGAGACGCTATGCTCAAGGCAGATGCCCCTTTGTGTTTGTCATGTCTCCATGTAAATAAACGTCTATGTCCTCGTTGAGTTGCCTCACTTAAGTTATTACAATTGGTCTCAGAAGTGGGATTATAGGCAACTCAACGAGAGGAGGTAGGCTTTGATTACAATGACATATTTGAAGCTATTACATCAGCTCTCAATTAAAGAGCTACGACAAGAGCTTCGGGACCTAGGTTTAAAACCCGTCGGTAGCAGGGAAACGCTCACGGATCGTCTGCGGCAAGCTCTGATCGATGAAGAAGAGGATCCGGAGACCTACACATTTGAAATTGAACTTGGGATTGTTGAGTTCTTTGGCAGGATACAGGAAGAAATTGATGCAATGCGTGCACAAATCAATAGGATGGGGAGTAAAGTAGATGAAAGTGTATTGCAAGTAGAAGGCCGAATAGACCAAAGTGATAAAATTGAGTCGCAAGCAAAAGGAGGAATAAACTCGTTAGGGATGGAGCAGTTGCCTGGTCAGGACTGTCGCTGCACAAACAGTGGTGATGGAGGCGCTGGGGATTGGAGCGCTGTCTGTGACTGTGTTGCTGGCAAGTCTGGCGGGGATGACTTTCAGGGCGAGAAACGTGAAAATGATTGCTGCGACGATCTCAATTCGATGTGCCGATTCGAAAGGAAAGAGATAAATGAAGAAACAAGAGAAGTCTGTTATGTGCCTGATACTTTTGTTCCTGGTATACCTGCAACGAGCCGGACAGATCAAGACAACGTTGGGTCTGCGTCTAAGCTGGCTGCTGTGGACCTTAAAGACCTCTATTTATCTGTCAGTACCTTTGACGAGAATTCAAACCATGAAAGCCTGAAGACCGTTTCTGATTCCTTGCCTTGGATGACGTCGGGTGAAATTGTGAATACGGGCCCCAACAATGGCCGAGACAGAAACAACGAATTTGACTTTGGCAGCGGCATAAGAGAGAACTCGATGCTTGGCAACTGCATCCAGACGATTGACATGAACTGTATATGCGGCGCCATGCGGGGACAGTGCCCATGCCAAGAAACCCAGCTACAAGATCTGAACTTGACAGAAATGTATACTTCTGCCCACATCAGAGAGAGTGACTTGAACGGTTGTGAATTAATTCCAGCGAAACCTGATGTAGCGGTGGAAGAACATTACAAGGATGCTTCATCGGCATACCTTACAGATGAGGCTGAGAAAGACTATGTGCCTGAAACAGATGAGGCTGAGAAAGACTATGTGCCTGAAACAGATGAGGCTGAGAAAGACTATGTGCCTGAAACAGATGAGGCTGAGAAAGACTATGTGCCTGAAACAGATGAGGCTGAGAAAGACTATGTGCCTGAAACAGATGAGGCTGAGAAAGACTATGTGCCTGAAACCATGGCTACCAGTGGGCCTACAACTGTGTCACGAGACATCCATGGAAAAGGTCCGCTGACTCAGCGTCTTGGAACAACAACCCTGGAATCTACAAAGATCGCCACTACCTCTATTGTGTTACGTGGCTGCCAACCATGACCTCCACTAACTCTCCCTGTGTCATCTGGCTGGCATCAGCGACTATCGTCATGAGGTTGAAGCAGCGACCACGACATCGTCTCAAGCGTAGACTGGCCAACTGGAAGAAGAGGAAGCGACGGCCGCGGAATACTGTTCTTAGCTTACTAAGCTATTTAATATAATAATTATTAATAATATACTCTTCCAAAACTATACAACGATACGTCTGATCAGTCCTCTGAGCAAGATAATGTTAAAAATAATTCTCAACAGATTCGAGAGACAGGCAGAAGAATAGACTGAATTTAGAGCGTTAGAATCACTGTAGAATAAATAAATAACATCAGACTGTTTAAAAAAATGGCTTTAACACCAAGAGAAACTGGTACACAACTTCATAGACTTTATGAAATCTTTTGTCTGGTTTGGTATCACGGTATGTAGCAAGTGTTGACGGAGATGAACATATATTGATGTCATTAAAGCCATATACCAAAATGCGAATAACCGAATTAGAGAAATTTTTAGGACATCCATTGGAGTTGGTAACGTTACAATTTCTCATCATTCCTTGTTAACATAATTCTGGAGCATATAATGATGGGAAGAATTTTCTTATAGCCAGGACCCCCGTTGCCTATTGTGCCATGTGTGCATTGCATGCAGGCGGCCGAATATAAGGGGCGGCCTAATCATTTTCAAGGGTTGTCTGTAAAATTTGTTTCAAATGACGCTTACAGAAGAAGAGCAGTGAAAAATGTTTTTTTCTTTCTTAATGCTTATAAATATTGCTGTATAGTCGAATACCCCGCCCTGTAAGAATATCTAGTTTAATGTTAAAAACATTTTCACTTTTATGTTAAATGTCTGTTAATTAAGCGTAGAATATTTTTGGGTCTTTGTCATACCATTGTATGGTAGACTGTAACAGTGTTGGTTGAGAATCACGAGATACGTGAAATATATTGTTGCGTGTGTACTAAGGGACTTTACAAAGTTTATAAAGGAGTACTGGTCACATGATTTAGAGACCTCATGGGCAGAAGAGAGAGTTCTCGCCATGTATGTGTTAGGAGACAGACGTGTTAGGTCTGAAGAATAGAATGCTTTTCTAATTGCATATTCGTATCTACTTTGGATTATAAATGATTGTGTATTCTTGATTTAATGTGAAGTGCTCAAGTTAATGATGACTAGAATCGCCTATCTGTAAACTATTGTTTTGCTTAATAAATGTAAGTCTGCTGAAGCTGTGTTAATTGATTATTCTATATATGTCGTGATGACATTACGCAATAACCATAGTATAACTAAGCAACAGCAAAATTGATGAAGATAAAAATGTTTAATAAATCATACAAAGAACATTGAAACAAGGCCAGAAGAGGCCCTAATACAACACAAAAGAACATTCTAGTTCTCAATACACATATGTGTTGCTACAGTCTTTATCGATGTGGATCTATATTAAGTTGCAGGCTACTAGTTGTTTGGAGCTACTAAATGTTTGGAGCAACAAGCGAACGACCGACCAACAACAAACGGGAGGGGGGGACGGGCGAATTTATTGTTTTCATTGTAGTTATTAACATTAATTGACAATATTTAAAAATTAAAACATCTCAAATAAAAGACGTCGTTTCATCTTCTAATAAGACCTGTCAAATGTAGTTCCTTTTCGCGAGAGGCGTGTGCAACAATAAAAATTAAAACCTTTTGAAGAAAAAAGTTCAAATCGTCTCCGCTAGTTTAATTCTTCTGGATTTTTTAAAAATATGAGATTGTCGAATTTCTTCCGACTATCTCACTTAATTATAACGACGATTTCTGTATTAAAAAAAATATCCGCGACAGATACGTCTTACTTAGACAAAGATTATCTTCAAAAAGATCAGGCCCATTACAGACTTCCTAGAATGTCCCTCGGATATAACTATTGACCAGGGCTGACTCTTTATTACTTATTTTTCTAGGATGAATAGTACGTTTTAAAAAGAAAACTCATCCATATTTGCCTTTTTTATATTCTTTCTTCTTACTACCAGATATTTGCGTTGTAAACGCCAGGAGAAAGCATTTCTGATTCTAAAAATACCAGAATACCCTCGGCCCGGCCCCAAAATAAGGCCCTTTACCGACTTCAGCGGAAACCCGCCGAGTGTTCAAATTTTTTCACCAGAAAAAACTTTTTAAAACACTTAAAAATTATGTAGGCATAAAATCCCCCCCCCCCCCCCCACCAAAAAAAAAAATAAACTAACAAAAACAACAAAGGAATAGTTTTAGTGAAATTTCATTATGTAAATTTGAATTCTAATCATGTTGTTAAATTACTATCTTTGAAAAATGAAATTTAAATGTTGTGTTATAATTATGATTAACTTTCTTTTCTCTTCATCACATTCTTAGAAAAACTCACGGACCACACAGTGGGAGCCTACATCGCTCCTCTAGGTCCCCAGATTCTAACGGGGCTCGAACAAAAAATATTTCATCTAGGAAGTCGTCATCCGAAAATGATTGAGAAACACTGCCTTAGTGTGTTTTATCTTAATTCATTGTATAAGCGAATTGTTTTTTGGATTATTTATTTTATATACATTCAAGAAAAATGCTTAGCCCTTTGTCCTGGTGGTATGTTGGATAAATTTAAAGGCTCCTCCGAATCCGCGTATATAAGATGATTGTTGACGTAACGCAATCTCTCCAAAATACAATTGTGATAATCATTATCGAAGTTAACGAAACGTTCAAAAAGGTTCACCCTCAATGACTTTTGTATTTCGAGTCATTTCATTTTGCATCTAATGGTCCATGTCGGTTGTTTTAAGAATACATTTAAAATAAAGACGACGTTACAGGTACAAAAGGAGTCAATGATTAGGGTCTTATTACTTATGAAAAGACACGAATATAATGCAGAAAGAAAGTTTTAACATTGCATTAAAGAATGTATGATTTTTAAAAGCTGCCTTAGCAATCCTTTATAGAACGAATCATTATCACCAATATCTCGCTTTTAAATGATACACAAAAGGGCATACAAAAATAATCTACAAAAAATAAATTTAAATCAAGGGACGATTTTGGTACAAGCTCAGTCGTAATACTTTTTTTTTTCTAGAAAAAAATGGGTGGGGGTGGTATTTTAAAATTTCGCACGCAGACGGCCACAACTCTCGCGGCGGCCCTGATCATAGCTTGATCATAAATGGTCGACCTATTTCCAATTTCAGGTTAGCAGATCATTTAGACCTCATTAGAGAACAAAAATACCATGTACACAATCCTACTTTTAAACTGGAGACTGCAGCAGTTTGCATAGAAATCAGTGCAGAAAAAAAGGGCAAAACACTAGTTAGTGGTGGAAATAGCACTAGAAGTTGCATACAGATAAATGACCAAACATTAGAAGAAGTTGACTCATTTAAATTTAAGTTCAAGTATAACAAGAAATGAAGGATCAATAAAAGAGATCTAAAAACCGGCTTAAACTTGGGATCCGCTGCCTTGAGCAAACTGTGAAATAATGGAACAGCAACATCAGCTTCCAAGTAAAATTAAATCTGTAATTTTCGTTAGAAGCCTCTATATCCATGTATTGTTGTGAAAGGTTGTAACTAAATGCCGAGGCTAAAGGAAGAATTCTAGCCTTTGAGAGTAAATGCTAAGAAAAATGCTGGGCATCAGATTCTAGGAAAAGTGAGACATATCAGTTTGTAATTTTACACGTAAACGCCCTGGCTGACAAAATGTAGGATTCCCTTTCAACTTTAAATAGTATGAAGCTGATCTGGTTCGATCATGATGTAAGGCATGAATCAGCGTCAAAAGTCATTCTTCATGGTCACAGCTGTCACCGCTTTTTAAGACGAAAGAAAAGGAACAGATGAGATGATAAGATACTGACTTTGTAACATCGCTTCGCTATAATTACTGACAAAAGGTCAAGGCCAAGGCTACATTTACTCCAATTTTACTACTAAGTGATTAACAGATCGACGCATATTTTAAATCATCAATAACTGCTGTGTGATTTGAAATTTCAAAATGTTGTCACAAATAATTATAGAAATTGGTCATTTCCTATAATAAAGTAATTTGACAATTTTTTTTAGTACATAATTCAATTATCATTTTTTCAAAAGCTTCACAAATCTGCCATTTCTTATCGATTTTGCTTGATAATCCCTGACATTTTTTCGAACTGGTTGGCCCCTCTATTTATATGTTTATATATAATATATTTTTATTAAATAACCCACTCTTTAGTTGACGAGGTCTTATCTGAAGCCAATGTGGTTTCAGAGCCGGTAGAGGTACATCTGACATGATATTTGTTCTGCGACAATTACAAGAAAAATGCAAAGAGCAGAACCTAAACCTATACGCTGCCTTTGTGAACCTCACCAAGGCTTTCGACACAGTCACTCGCGATGGTTTATGGAGGTTTTGGCCAGGCTGGGATGCCCGTCTACGTTCCTATCCATTCTCAAGCAGTTTCACGTGGGACAAAGAGGCCAGATCAGACACAATGGTGCCCTTTCTGATCACTTCCCAATAGAAAATGGCGTGAAACAGGGATGTGTACTTGCCCGTATACATCCAATTTCGTTCTGACGGCAATGTGTTTAATCTCCGACATCTACTATCCCATACAAAACAAAGGAGATGGTAATAACGGAGCTTCTCTATGCCGATGATTGCGCCCTGCTAGCTCACAATAAACATGACCTCTAAACGAATTAGCATACGCTGCAGCCTCTTTCGGTCTATCTATAAACCTCGGAAAAACAGAAGTCATGTTCCAGAAGTCATCCAAAGAAACATACTCAGCCCCAAGGATCACACTAAACGGACAGCCCCTTAACGTTGTAGACCACTTCAAACATCTTGGTAGTATTGTGTCAAATGACGCCTCACTTTCAAGGGAAGTTGATAACCGTTTGGGAAGGGCCAATAGCACTTTTGGAACAAATCGCTCTGCCTGCCTACAAAAATCAATGTCTACCAGGCGGTGGTTCTCTCAACCCTTCTATATGGATCTGAGGCATGGACACTATACAGAAAACAACTAAGACTACTTGAATGTTTTCATCACATTGCTTGCGCTCCATCATGGACATACGGTGGCAGGACCGCACTACAAACAGTGATGTCCTTGCGAATGCCAGTAAGGACAGTTTAGAGGGACTTCTTATGGTCCGACGGTTACGCTGGTCAGGGTACGTGTTTCCTATGAGAGACGAATGTATGCCATAGGCAGTCTTTTTTTTTTGTGAGCTAAAAGGTGGTCGACGTAATAGAGGCGCGCCACACAAAGGCTTCAGGTACAGATTCAACTTTCCTTGGCCGACATAGAAGAGAGCACCTGGCTGTATGCGGCGTCGGAACGAGACAACTGTAGGTCACTCACGAATGCCGCGGGATACACATTTGAAACCAAAAGATAATCTGCTGTCGAGGACAAACGCAGACGGCGAAAAGAAAATCTAAATCTAAATCGATCACCTGCAGACAATAGTTATGCTTGCCTTGGTTGTGGCAAAATATGTAAGTCACAGCTAAGGCTGCGCACCCGAGGGAAATACTGCATTCCTCACTAACCTTCGGACTCGAAGACAAGCCTTAATATTATTATAATATATTTTTATTAAATACACGACTGAGTCAACTAGGGTTAACAGACATTTGTGCACGATTACTTGTAGCATTTTCTCTAATGTAATAGCAATATATATATAAAATAGATATTATCCAGGAGATTAACGTGGAAAGTAAGAATAAACGAATAGTCCTGGATCGCAGATGGCCTACATACCAGAAGTAGAAAGAAAGGTGAATGAGCTTCAACGTCAGGTGTTTACAAATGCCCAACCTGTGCCCTCATAAAAATTGCATTGGTTTTGCAAAAATCTTCTATATACATAATTCTCTGGATGGCTCAACAGTAATGACAAGAAAAAGTAAAGAAAAGAACACTCTTTTATTTCCGCAAGTCGGACTAGCATTACCCCACGTAACGTTAGCGGCGAAAAAAAGAGAGGAAAAGTAGCATCACTAAATAGCAGGGCCGGACTTAACCATTGTGACCAACAAGTCATGGAAAGATCACTCTTTTATTTCTGCAAGTCTGGCTAGAATTACCTCATGTAACCTTAGGGGCGAAAAAGGGGGGAGAACAAGTAATATATTCTGTATTCACCCGTCACTAAATAACAGGGCCAGACTCAACCGTTGTGGGTGCCCAATGCGAAACGGATTTCATGGGGCCAAGTTTGGGTAGGAGACGGATAATAAGTGAAAGTTAAGAGTTTGTGTTAGAAAATAAATTCGTCTTTGCATTTTTTTCATTCTTTACTACGTACATAATTACTTTACGAGCCTTACGTGTAGTGAAGTCATACAGTATATTATAAAAATTATATTTTGTACATAGATGACGCTCAATAGCAAGAATCACCAAATGTTTCAATCTATCAAGAGAATTGTTGACCTCAAGTAATTCTTCATTAGTTTGAGGTGCGAAAAGCTTTTTTCACCAGATTCAACTATTACGGGTATTGCCGGTTTTTTTTTTATCGCGCGTAGGATTGGCGTTTTACATATTGAATGACACCCAAAAATGACAATTTTTACCTATATATTTCAGGACATTGGTATGAGTTTTCTAAAAATATTAATAATTTCTGGAGATTTTTAGGACTTTTCGTTTATTTTTGAACTTTTATTAGATTTCCAGGAGCTCCTGATAAATCAGATGGCCGCGGGAAATCTGTTATAAGTTATACAATGATTTAATTTAATAATTTACACCTAGAATTAGCGCTGTACCTAAGAAAGTGTAGGGCCCACTGCGGTAACATAGGTTACAGAGCCCTAGGGCGGTCCTGCAAAATAGCGGCGTATGCTACGCCTTGGATCGTATAACAAATACATAAGTAGAATAAGTAGATTATATTTGAATATTTATACAAATACTATTTAGACTTACCCTTTCTATATTTCCAAGAGATAAAAATATTAAATGCTAGTGATAAGAAGAGTGCAACACCCAATACACATAGGACAATAACGAGTACGTCGTTTTTACACTCTGAAAAAAATAAGTTGCTAGAATAAACAACTAAATTCTATGTTTCACGATGGAAGACCGGCATATTTTGTTAGTGAGCAATTTAAGTACTTTTAAACTAAAAGGTTTAATTAATCTATTGTTAGTTTTAAAATTTAAATTATTAGTTTAAATCGACTACATTAAAATGTGTCAGTTTGGAATAGAATAAGAAACGTTTTTTTTTTCAATTCTAAATTACACATTTTCCATCTGCCTATATTAATTATTGTATAAAGAAGTACTTGCCTTTACTGGGACTGTCAGCATCACAGGTTAGTATTTCCCCAATAAGACAAGGGCTATATGTAATTATAGTATCGGAATTACACACTTTATATCTAAAGGTGTAGCCATTCTTTTTTATATCTACGTTATAGATAATTAAACTAGTCTGATTTCTTTCCACTAAGGATTGTCTATCGTAAATAGAAAGTTCACATGGTTCGGGAGCATCGTGACAACGAAAATGTAGAGTAGAGTTCTTCACAATTATTGCATTGCCGTTTTTACTGAGCTCTTGGTCGTTTAAAAACACTTTGATTTTCTCTGGATCTGAAGAGAGGACATACAGATGTTTATGTTAAAATCACACTTGACACAAGAAAAAAAAATATAAATACTTAAACTGGCAAAGCTAATATTAAGCATAGTTGTATCAATTAGTTTTGTTGAAGAAAATTTGTGGTAGATCAAGACTAACTAAATCTTTGCGTTTAGAAATATGTTAACCTATTGGTTTAGCGTAATTTAAGGGATTTAGCTTTCTTAATATGCTATTGTTATACCATTTTTCTGTACCAGTCGAGACAGAGATGTGAGAAGAATATAGGCGTTATCGTGGTCGCTTTTTAAATGTAATTATTAAAAAAAAAACAGCCTCCTCAAGCCTACTCATTAACCACCGTGCCAGGGAAAAGACTATCAAAATAAAAGTTTTTAAAGTTGTCGATTTTTAGCTAAAAACTTTTTTTCTTTGCCCGTTCGAAACTAAACAAAATATATTTTTTGCCTATAATTAATTTACTAATTGTTTTTATAAATAAATTATAGAAATTCAATCTTCCTATCTATCTGTCTGGTCCAAAGTGTGTAAAAGTTATTTCTCCCACACCAAATCTCTAATAAAGCTGAAATTTTGCACAATTATTTATTTTAAATGACAAGACAAGAATCAATACAAAAAAAAAACAACAACTAATTAGTTAAATAAAAATAAATTATCAACAAGGAAACGAAATTATACTTGATTAGTATAAGCTGAGTTAGACTTCTTTTCTTATATGTTGTCATGTGAGGCTTAGTGAGCAGAAGCATGAAATAGAAACAATATTTTAAGTTCATAGACTCTTCGCTTGCAGGGTGGTTACCCCGTTGGAGTGAGAACCCCCAGATAGCTTTAGACTACAAGTTCGAATTCTGGACGTTTTCTTTTTTTTTTTTTTTTTAATATATTTAAAAAGCGATCACCCAGATACCCCATTTTTTTACCCCTACCTTTCCAACTGGTCCAGACAAGCGACATGATCATAGCGTATTAAGAAAGCTAAAAGCATGAAATTGTACTACACAAAAACAATGGGTAAATTTTTTTTAAATCGTAAAGATTTATTGTAGTTAGTCTAGATCTATTACAAATTTAATCACATGACTGATCCAAACTAATTGATATACTTAATATACGATTGGTTTCTCAAAACGTATTATTTTTATGTTTGTATTTTACTTGCTTAATATTATTGTTGTGTTGTCAGGTAAAAGAACTGACTTTGCGAAATTTAGTATTATAGAAATAACGTATACATGTCTTACCAGTCAGCCAGAGTGAGTATAAGCGAACTCATTATACCAAATGGTCACATATTTTTTTTTTTACATGTTATAGAACCTCAGAGCAAATAAAATGTTTCAAATAAGAGATGAAATAACCAGTTATAAATTGCGGCGAGGAGCTGGGCTTCATTTCTTATCAGCAGCATCTTATTTTATCGGCTTACCTGAACATGTTCTCTAAATGTCACAAGGTCGACTACCACAATAAATTATGTATGGTGATCTAACAGAAGGCAGGAGAGACGCAAGGTCACACACCTTTAAGGCATACTGATGTTGCAACCGCGACACGAAGCTCTTCAAAAGACACACTAACAACTGGGAAAAAGAGGCACTGAATGGATCCACATCTAAAGCACGCATATATGAAAGATCTAGGATTGCTGTTTGCATACACAAAATAAGTAGAAGGATGAAAGTTTAACAATACCTATTGATTGCAGATAACAAAATTGTAACCTCAGATTTGTATCAAGAATTGGCCTCTTTAGTAACTTGAAAAGTTGCAAATGGAAGATATCACATCCAGAGAGGTAAAGGCCACAGGGATATTAACAAATTACATTGCTTATTATCTTGATAAATAACTGATTACTGAACCACTACAAATTTATTATACTAGTCGACCAGGCGGCGTAGCATTGGCCGCTTTTTTGCATAGCCACCTTATGCCACTGCAAATATGCAACCGCAGTGGGCCCGCACGTTCATATTATCCGCTCTGATTCAAGGTGTATAAATTATTAAATTAAACCATTTTATAACTTAAAACAGATTTCCCTCGCCCTCCTGTCGATTTACCAGGAGCTCCTGGAAATCTTCCAAAATCGCAAAATATACGAAAAATTTCTTAAAATATACGGAAATATATAGACAAATTGTCATTTTGGGGTGTCATTCAAAATGGCAAGCGCCAATCCTACGCGCGATATATAAAAATGGCATTATGCATTAGCCGCAATTGTGTAACCTGGTGAAAGAAGCTTCTCGCTCCTCAAATTAATGAAGAATTACTTGAGGTCAACATGTTTCAAAGATAGATTAAAACATTTCGTAATTCTTGCTGTTATGCGTGCTCTATGTAGGAAACGAAATTATTATGATTTACTGTATGACTTTGCTTGTATAGTAATTCTGTACGTAGTAAAGAATGAATAAGATGCATAGACGAATTTATTTTCTAATACAAACTCTCAATTTTCACTTATTATCCGCTTTCCTATCCAAACTTGGCCCCGCGAAATCCGTTTCGAAATGGGCCCCACAATGGTTAAGTCCGGCCCTGCTATTTAATGTTTATAAAATGTTTTTTTGTAAAATGTTTTACATGTTTCTGATGTTCCTTCAGAGTTGAAGATAGTTTACTTCCTATTCCAAACCTCCCACAGGACGAAGGGGGATGAGAGCGGGCAGGGTTTGACAGTCCAGCGCGCAGACATTCATAGCGAGTTGTAAAAAACGTGTTATCCCCCCCCCCCTCTCCCTTTTTTTTTGTGGGATGTCTATCCGCAGAAATAAAAGAGTGATCTTTCCTTCACTTTTTGCTTCTCGTCCAAACTCTTGAGGGAAGAAGAGAATTATATATATAGAAGATACCGAGGAGAGGGCCGAATTACACAAAGATCCTAGGTCATATATGGTCATCTTAAAAGGTTACGCTTTCTATAATATCATTTAAGAACATCAGAATTCACTGCCCTCTTCCTTTCAAATGCTCTAAAGGAGTAATTTCAGCATGTTTCGTTTACTAATGGTTTTTCTAATACACAGGATAAGGAGAGACCGAGACATATTGAGGGATAAAAAGAGACAGGAGGAGGAAAATAGAACAAAAAAGTATTAGCTTACCATATATTCTTGGCAGTTCTATTGTTGAACTATTGTATAAACTTTTATTATAGTAAATTCCAAGGAACAAAGATACGTTGTTGAACTTGTTGCTTGCTGATTCTGTATACTTTGTATTTATCTCTTTGTTTTCGATGTTAATTTCACATGTGAACGTATAATTTGACGTTGCATTGCATTCGTCTATGTCTAATGTCTTTAAAGTACTCTGTTAAAACGAAATAAAAAAATGAAAACAATACGCCTATATATGTACGTCTGTATGTATATATGTATATTTGTATGTATGTGTGTATGTATGTATGTATGTGTGTATGTATGTATGTATGTATTTGTGTGAGCATGTATGTATGTATGTAAGTATGTATGTATGTATGTATGTATATATATATATATATATATATATATATATATATATATATATATATATATATATATATATATATATATATATATATATATATATATATATATATATATATATATATATATACATATTAGGGGTGCACCAGATAGTACTTTTTGATATCCGGCCGGAGCCGGATATAACCGGATAGTAAAATTAGTTATTCGGCAGGAGCCGGAGTCGGAGCCGGATACCTACATGACTCAAACAGCTCGTTTTACTGAAGTTTTTGCAAATCTTCTATATAACATACCTATATTCATAATATTTTGTTATTTACTTTCTTACTTTAAACTCTATCACTGATTGATAAATTAAAATCAACAGCATTTTTTTTTACAGATATGCTTATCATAAACTAATCTTTGTAACATGAGATGGTGTGTGCGTATGTATTGTAAAGTAAAATGTGGGATAACTCATGCAGAATATATAAACTTATATGTAACTAATGTAAATCTTTCAAAGGTAAAGTTCACTCTTGGTTTTATAGCGTAAATCTTTCTTAAGTACAATCTAAGTTGTATAGTGGGTAGATGTTTGTGTTCATGTATTTGACACCATCAACTTGTCATTAGGCTAGTGTTTTAAAGGCCACAAACCGCTTCTGGTTTGTATCTAATACAGATAATGGCTTAGTAAATATCTTAAGTACAGCAAATTTGCAGCCGTATGCTGGCCATTAAATTTTGTACAATGCAAAACATAGCTGCTTCGGTCAAAGGACTCATTCAACCAATGGGCAGTTAAACCAAAATATTGTCGTAGATATCTGGAATAACACGTTCTGTAAAATATTTGCGACTAGGCACATTGTATCTTTTCTCCAGTACTTGTAAAAGTCCAATAAATCAAGGCTTCTCAACTACTTGGTAAGGTTCCATGTCAGTTGCAATCATCTTTGCTATGGCCAAGTGAATGAGTTTAGCATTATCACTATTAATATCCCACAATTTAGCTTTGTCTAAAACCTCTTTAATCCCTCTTTGCTGCTTGTGTGTGAGGCTTGACGAATCACTGGAGCTCGTAGACGTACTGGCACAGGCAGTGATATTACTTGATGCTGATTTCAATGCAATCATTTCGTTGAATATGTCTGGGTGTTTCGAGCGTAGATGACTAATCATAGTGGTGGTTGAGAAAACTAAAGGTTTGCCTGGTTTACCACGTGACATTACTATTTTACAAGCATTGCAAACTGCTTTAGAGTTGTCCATTGTTTTGACATTAAAGTAACGCCATATAAGTGATGACTTTTTATCAGCCATTATTATTATTGTTTAATTTACTAAATGCCCATGCAAACCATATTTATACCCGTGGCTTGTGTAACAAAATACTTGTAGGGGTGTGTCCTGTAGTTCAGCGCTCTAATTTACATTTCTCTTCAAGTAAACAAACTTAGTGTCATCATCTAGTTAACTCTAGACAGTGTCAATATGTCTTAACAATTTGGTTTGTGGTCCAGACCCTTGATTGACAACCTATCTCATAATAAACAAACTTATACCAGATTAACCTTATATAGATTTGGCTTGTAGTCCCGCCCCTAATAAAAATTCTACTCCAAGTAAACAAACTCAGTTTCCTCATAAGATATGACCTCTAGAAAGTGTCAACACGTTGACATCTGGCTTAATGTGGTCAGCTGCCTATCCGTGAACTCAATGTTATGGACTAAACAAACAAAAGGAGGTGGGGGTGCTCATCTCTACCTCTGGAGATATACTCGCACATCTAGACAGATTATCAGCGTGACGTAGTTAAGGAATATTACGTGTTTACAAGACCACTCAAAGGTCAAGACAAGCTTTTAAAATGTGCCAGACATCGCTGCTACGTATGTAATACGAATTTATAATGTAAAGTCTAGTCCACCCCCCCCCCAATAACAAACCTAGTTCCCTCGTGTGACCTCTAGAGAGTGCTTACGTCCATCGTATCTGACTTGGGGTCACCTGTCAATCAATGAACTCAATGTGATGGGCTAAACAAATACAAGGGGGAGGGAGTTGTTCATCTAGAAATATACCTGGTTACCTTAGAGGTGTGGCTCTTGTAGTCCAGCCCCCCCCCCTAATAAAGATTAACTACTAAGTAAACAAACTCAGTTCCCTCGACAGGTGTGACCACTAGAGAGTGTCAATACGCTGACATTAAACCTACGTCCATCGTATTTAACTTGTGGTTACCCACCTATAAAAAACTCAATGTGATGGACTAAACAAATAAAAGGGGGTGGGAGTTGTTCATCTCTACCTCTGGAGATATACCCGCACAGCTAGACAGACGTCTGGTCAGCATGACGTAGTCAAGGAATGTAGCATTTTAACATGTTAACTAACTTACTCAAAGGTCAAGACAAATTGAAAAAAGTGCCAGCCTTTGCTGCTCTGTATGTAAAGCGCATTTATGATGTAAAGTTTCATCTCTATTTATATTAAGTTATTAACACGCCTTGTCTTTATAATAAACGATGTTTGGTGCATATTCATAATGGCTCTATTTTAAGCATATTATTTAGTTTTCATATAAACATTAATACATTCTACAACAGGCATTAATGGAACGAGGTCCACTTTATGCATATTAAATAGGTGTATTTTTTACTATCCGGTTTACTATCCGGTAGTGATATCCGACCGGAGCCGAATAGCACCGGATAGTAAAAAACGCCGGATATTCGGCCGGAGCCGGAGCCGGAGCGACTATCCGGTGCACCCCTAATATATATATATATTTATATATATTGTTATGACTCTACATTGCACGTTGTCATTAGGTGTGAGACTGCGCACCATGAGACACAGGACAGAGACATGAAATAAGAGGAGAAGTCAAGATGGCCGATAATTAGAGACGAAAACGACGCTTGTGCTGTGATTCTAGATCTAGTTCCCTATTTAGTTATTAAACATTCTATTTTGTTATTTTATAATCCTTTCGTTGAGGTTATTTGGCTAAGTTATAGCAATTGGTGTCAGATAGTGGGATCCTCAACGAAAGGGGAGAGGATGGTCTAGATCTATGTATGGGACATCGAACGAGTCCATTTTCGGGTAAATCAACATAAGTTTTGTTTTTAGTTGATCAACGTTTTGATACTAGATGGCGTCTAAGAAAACACTTAGTCAACTGTCACTACAGGAACTTAGGCAGGAACTCAGAGGTAGAGAGCTGAAGGTGAGCGGCAACAAGGAGGCACTTATGAAGCGTCTTAGGCAAAGCATGATAGAGGAAGAACAGGACCCGGAGACCTATGAGTTTGAAATAGAACCGACTATGATGGAGCTTTGGAACATGATACAAGAACAAGGCAAAACAAATACTGACATAGGAAACTCAATGAAAGAAGACATGAAATCATTAAAGGATGAACTTAAAAAAGAAATGGGTAATGAACTGATCTCTATAAAATCATTTGTGACTGAGTTGAAGAAGGATATAGATGACTCCAAACAACAATTAAGAAATGATGTAACTGAGCTAAGGTCCCAAATGGTAGAGGATTTCAATTCTAAAATGCAACTACTACGTAGTGAAATGAAGGCGGAGCTGGAAAAGAAACAAGGTGCTGGGGCCACTGTGAATGAAATGGCTGGGAAGACTAAACCGCCGGTGTTTGACGGTTCTGTTTCTTGGTCGGTGTACCGATTGCAGTTTGAAGCGGCGGCCAAAGTAAACAGATGGAATACAAAGGCAGAGAAAGCAACTGGTCTGGTGTTGGCACTCAGAGGCAAGGCAGCCGAATTGTTACAGACCATGAAGGACCAGACGGACTTCGATGCCATGGTCAAAACAATGGAACTGCGATACGGCGACGAACACTTACAGGAAGTGTTTAGAATACAATTGAAAAGTCGACAGCAGAAGTGTGGAGAGACACTACAGGAATTAGCGGCGGACATTGAGCGTCTTGCCCGTCTGGCTTATCCATTGGCAACACCAGAATTTGTGGATGTTATAGTTACAGATGCCTTCATAGATGGAGTGCGAGATGCGGAACTAAAGAAAGCCATCCGAATCAGTGGAAAACGGAAAGTAAGTGAAGCTCTTATCTATGCTCTGTCCTACGAGGCGGCCAGAGATTCAGCGAAGGCCACTTATTACAGCCGGACGATAGATGCTCGGGAGGAGGATCCTACACAGCTGGTACGAAGACTGGTTGAGGAGGCTATAGACGAAAGACGACCCCAGGAGGAGGATGTAGCACGGCTTGTCAGAAGGGTGGTGGAAGAGACTAGAGACGAACGGCGACCCTATATCAGACATAACAGAACACCCTTTCGCTGCTGGAATTGCAACAACCCTGGTCACATGCAAAGGGATTGCACCAGAGTGTTTCGGGGCCGTGAACGCCAAACACAAGGAAGGCAGAACGGCAACCGGGAAAAACTAAAGTCTGCCGGTTTCAAGGAGCGGAGACAGGCAGCACGGTATACAGAGGCTCCAAAAATGGTTATTTCTGTCACAGTGTTGGGAAGAAATAGAAGTTTAAAGGTACAAGGAAAGATCGGCAGCGGGTGTCGTGCTTTTCTTTTGGATACTGGAGCATCTCGGTCGATAATTCGACCCGATTATATTGGAGATCAGGAATTGATACGAACGAACGGTTATACACTGAAAACAGCCAGCGGTGAACTAATACCAGTGTTAGGACAGGTTAGACTAAACTTCGAAATTCAAACCCAACCATTCAGTCATGATTTCCTGGTCGCTAATGTGACCGACGAGTGTATCCTTGGTTTGGATTTTATGCAAGCATTCGGGCTGTCTTTAAACATGGCAAATGGTACTATACAATATGCTAACATGGAGATTCCACTACTCGAGGAAGATACCGGAGAAGGTCTAGTGAGAAGAATTTTGTTAGTAGAAGATACGACCATACCAGCACAATCGGAATGTATAATTTGGGGAAAGATTGAAGGAAGTTGCGAAACTATCCGCACGAAACTCGTAGAAACAGCGAGAGGAATAGAGAATAGGCTGGCTGTAGGAAAGACGTTAGTGGTCAGTGTTGATGATAGAAAGGTCCCCGTGAGGGTCATGAATCCTTACTCGCAGGAAAGAAAGCTACGAGCGGGTAGTGTCATAGCGGACTGTTACTCCGTGGATCTGATCACACAATGTCTGGAGGCAGAGGTATCGACAAACACGGCACCGAAGGAAAATTCACAGATACCCAAACTTCTTATCAAGACGAAAGAAAGTCTTTCGATGGAAGAATATAACAAGGCTGAGGAATTAATTTTGGAATTTATGGACATTATTCCCAATGACGAGAATGACTGCGGGATTACAAACCTTGTGCAGCACCGTATTGATACAGGAAATGCCAGACCCATTCGACAACCACCACGTCGTCTACCGCTGGCCAAACAGCAAGAAGCAATCGATATGCTGGAAAGTATGAAACAACAAGGGGTCATCGAGCCATCCAACAGCCCGTGGTGTTCACCAGTTGTGTTGGTTAAAAAGAAAGATGGGACTTTGCGGTTTTGTGTAGATTACCGGGCATTGAATAATGTCACTCAGAAAGACAGTTATCCTCTTCCCCGTATTGATGACACACTGGACACACTTGCCGGATCAAAAATCTTTTCGACTCTAGACCTCAAAAGCGGATATTGGCAGGTAGCGATGCACCCAAAGGATAAAGAAAAGACGGCCTTTTCAGCTGGAAGTGGCCTATGGCAATTTAAGGTGATGCCATTTGGCCTATGCAATGCACCAGCCACTTTTGAGAGATTGATGGAGCAAGTCTTGAGAGGTCTTAACTGGAATACTTGTCTGGTATATCTTGATGACATTATCGTACTTGGGAGTACATTTGATGAACATTTGAACAATTTGAGAGAAGTGTTTCAAAGGATTCGAAGTGCGGGCATGAAGATCAACCCCAAGAAGTGTGACCTATTCAAGAAGGAAGTGAAATATTTGGGCCATGTCGTATCAAGCGAAGGTATAAGCACGGATCCAGACAAAAGTGAAGCGATTTGGCAATGGCCTGTCCCTGAAAGTGTACAGGAACTGAAAAGTTTTCTGGGCCTTTGTACTTATTACCGACGCTTTGTTCCAGGCTTCTCTAGGATTGCAGGAGTTCTTCACCAACTGACAGAACAGAAAAAGCGGTTTACATGGTCAATAGAATGCCAGGAGGCGTTTGAAAAGTTAAAAGAGGCTCTCCTTTCGTCGCCGATGTTAGCATACCCACTGGCGGGTACACCATTCATTCTAGATACAGACGCAAGCGGTACGGGGATCGGTGCTGTGCTATCGCAGTGCATTGATGGAAACGAAAAGGTCGTAGCTTACTTTAGTAGAAGGTTGTCAAAGTCTGAAATGAATTATTGTGTTACGAGACGTGAATTGTTGGCTGTAGTTGATTCAATTAAACATTTTCATAAATATCTCTATGGACAAAGGTTTAAACTGAGAACTGACCACGCAGCCTTGAAATGGCTACTATCTTTCAAGAATCCAGAGGGACAGGTGGCGAGATGGGTTGAACGGTTGCAGAGTTATGAATTTGAGACTGAACACAGGAAGGGACTGATTCACCAGAATGCTGATGCATTGTCTCGAAGACCATGCAAAATGGAGTGCAGGTACTGCGTGAAAGCAGAAGAAAAAGAAATTGAGTGTTGTCGTCTAGGAGTAGATGTTACCGGATCCTGGTCAGATGAAAAAATTAGAGAGGACCAGTTGGAAGATAATGATCTGGCTCCCATTCTGCTATGGAAGGAGAATGGACAACGGCCCGAGTGGCAGCACATCTCTGAAAAAGGGGCTGCCACGAAAGCGTACTGGGCGCAATGGGACTCAATAACCATCATTAATGGTGTCCTAAGAAGGGTCTGGGAATCCGTTGACGGCACATCGAGGCGTTTTCAGCTTATATTACCAAAAAGCAGAGTGTCTGAGGTGCTGCAGGAAATTCACAATGGTACCAGTGGGTCTCATTTGGGTGTTAATAAGACCCTCGATAAGGTTCGCCGGAAATTCTACTGGTTCAGATACAGAGAGGATATAGAGGAATGGTGCCGGGGATGCAACGTCTGTACAGCCGCAAAGGGCCCTCCACGCAAAACAAGGGGACAAATGCAACAGTACATGGTTGGAGTTCCGTTTGAAAGGATTGCAATTGATGTGGCAGGGCCATTTCCTGAAACTAGACGAGGAAATAAGTACATATTGGTAACTATTGATTACTTCACTAAATGGCCGGAGGCGTATGCAATACCGAACCAAGAAGCAACAACGGTAGCAGAAACGCTTGTTGAGAACTGGATCAGTCGATTTGGTGTCCCTATGGAGCTACACTCCGATCAAGGCAGGAACTTTGAATCTAGAGTATTTCAGGAAATGTGCCGGGTGCTTGGCATCAATAAAACTCGCACTACACCACTACACCCGCAGTCAGATGGAATGGTAGAGCGGTTCAATCGTACCTTAGAACAATACTTGTCGAAGGTCACCGATGATCGACAGGACAACTGGGATGCATACATTCCAGTGTTCCTGATGTCCTACAGGAGTTCCATCCATTGCTCTACTACATATACCCCTGCAAAGATGTTGTTCGGCCGGGAACTTCGTTTACCAAGTGATCTGCTATTTGGACTTCCGAGAGACACACCAGTCCTTGCTACTGAGTATGTCAACGATCTTAGACGGCGTCTAGAGGAAACCCATGCTCTGGCTCGTGGGACAATGAAGAATAACTGCGATCTAATGAAGACTAGATACGATAGACGTGCAAATACCTCGGGGTTTCAGGAAAACGATCTGGTATGGCTATATAACCCCCAGAGAAGAAAAGGTAGATCCCCAAAACTCCAAAGAGACTGGGAAGGTCCCTTTCGTGTCGTTAAAAGGATCAACGATGTGGTCTACCGAATTCAGAAGACTCCACGGTCTAGCTTCAAGGTTGTTCACGTGGATCGGCTTCATCGTTATCATGGCGGGGCAAACTTTGTTCGAGACGAACAGTTTTAAGGAGGGGGCAGTGTTATGACTCTACATTGCACGTTGTCATTAGGTGTGAGACTGCGCACCATGAGACACAGGACAGAGACATGAAATAAGAGGAGAAGTCAAGATGGCCGATAATTAGAGACGAAAACGACGCTTGTGCTGTGATTCTAGATCTAGTTCCCTATTTAGTTATTAAACATTCTATTTTGTTATTTTATAATCCTTTCGTTGAGGTTATTTGGCTAAGTTATAGCAATATATATATATATATATATATATATATATATATATATATGTATTTATATGTATGTATAATAAATGTATATGTATGATTGTATGTATATTTAAATGCGAAATAATTTTTTTTTTATTTTGAAGATTTAGTTTTTAGCTTCAAACCAAGCTGGCTATGCTTATATTATTTTTGAGTGCGTAATTTGCTTTTCTTTTATATTGAAGAGGTATTTTTAGCTTCAAACCCAGATGATGAGGGGTTTAAACTCAAAACCCCTTTGGCTACGCTCATATAATTTTGAGTGTTTAATTTCCTTTTTAGCGGCCCCCGTAAGGGGAAAAAGCCGCTATTAGGTTTGTGCAAAATGTCCGTCTGTCCGTCTGTCCATCTGTCCGTCTGTCCGTCTGTCCGTCTGTCCGTCTGTCACACTCAGATCTCATAAACTAGGAGAGATATGAAAAATATTATTTCATCATTAAATCCGGCTTGAAAAGTTTAGGTGCAACGGCTACTTTTGGTTTTCTAAAATCAAACCGTTTAATTTATAAAATTAATTATGCAAGCGATTTTTTCATAAAAATACACCAATTCTAAAACAATTACGTAAATGTAAGGGAGGCAATGTTACAATATGCTAACAAAGATGGACAATTTTTGTGTATTTTCAGTATCACTAAGTCAAATATATTTTTAAAATGTACAGGAAATGTTTACAACAAATACAAATAATAGTTAAAGACGTTTTTTCTGGTCAACTAGCTGCTAAAATTAAAAGAAAACATTTCTGTTTGTTTATAAAGGCTAATAATACACTTTGTATGTAAATATCACGCACATTTTTTTTAATGGACTTTTTATGCAGCGATTTTCGTGCAGTAGCGTAACGTCGCAACATGATCAGGTGCTAAACCAATTCCTTAAACTTTTTTTAAAAATCAGATTTTATTTATTTTTTGTTTAGTGCCCCCATCCGAATAAAAGAAGCTTATTTTTGTGCGTTTTGTCTGTTGGTCGGTCTGTCCGTCACGATTAGATTTAAAAAACTAGAACTCTAAAAGCTATTGAAAATCTGATTTACCCTTTTATGTTCCTCCCATAACATCTCAATAGTTTTAAGTATCTAAAATTGATTGTTCCGGATTTTTTTGTGCAAAACTAATCAACGCCAACAAATGTTTGTTTGCTCTTCTTACTTATATTACATTCCATTTCCATGCTTAAACGTTGCAAAAACACATTATCAATAATATGTTGTTCCGTTTTTTATGTAAATAGCATATTAATGCTAAATCATAATCTCTATACTGACTTATATTTCATTAAGTGTAAAAATGTTCCGGATATTGTTTTATAAAACATGAATTATGCCTAATGATTGTTTGAAATCGCATAAGGCTTTTAAAAAAAGTAATTTACTAGAATTGATTACTGAAAATTACTTTTTTAGACATTTAATTTTCTTGTAAAACATAACATAGAAGTTTTGTAATCGATAAAGAAAGTTCCGGATTTTGTTTCTTACAAATCGTCGCCAGAAATTTTCCGAATTTATTTAAAAATCTACTAACGCTAAATAATTGTTTGAACTCCCTCTTCTAATTAATAAACAAATAATCTTCTCATTTACGAAATAATGTTTTTACGGATTTTTATGAAAAATATTTTAACTCACTACTCTCTTACAGTACATTTAACTTTCTACCTAAAACATTAAAAAATCTAATTATCGTTAATATTATGTTCCGATTTTTAAGGAAAACAGAATCCAAACACCAAAGTAAGGTATGAAAATCTCTCCACGTGGCTGTAGTACATCTAATTTTTATACGAGACCATCCAAAAAATTTAATTAACGGTATTACATTTATCTGAAATTCTCTTTTTCTTTTACTATTTATACAAACATCCGGAACAATCTATTATATAAACTTTTCAATTGTGTTCATACCTAAAAATTATTGCGATGTTTTGAAACGTAAAATAAAGGTTAATCAATTTTTAATAACTTTTAGTTGTTTTTTTTATATCAAGATAACGGACAGACCGACTGACAGACAAAACGCAAAAACAATGTGGCTTTGATCCTTTTTAAATAATATCTATTAGAACTCAGTGCACCAATGTCTATGAAACCTCGTTAAATATCTCGTGTAAATAAAGACATTTTTTTTTATGGTACCGGTACTAGCCTATTGTGAGGTAATGGAATTTTTTTTCTTTGACGTCATATGAATGGACTCTTTAAATGTAATGTTAAAAGAACGCACTCGGTGCACCAATGTCTATTAACCCTCGAAAAAATTGCTTGTATTAATGAAAACATATTTTAGTCTAACTAAGCCGTGTGACGTAGTGTTTTTTTTTTCCTTTGACGTCACATGGAATGAATTCTTTAAATGAAATGCTAAAAGAACGCACTCGGTGCACCAATGTCTATGAACACTCGAGAAATGGCTCGTGTTGATAAAGGTGATTTTTAGTCTAGCTAGGCCTTGTGACGTAGTGTTTTTTTTTCCTTTGACGTCATATGGAATGAATTCTTTAAATGAAATGCTAAAAGAACGCACTCGGTGCACCAATGTCTATGAACACTCGATAAAACGCTCGTAATGATGAAGGCGATTTTTATTCTAGCGAGGCCGTGTGACGTAGTGTTTTTTTTTTCCCTCTGACGTCATATGGAATGAATTCTTTAAATGAAATGCTTAAAGAACGCACTCGGTGCACCAAAGTCTATGAACACTCGATAAATGGCTCTTATAGATGAAGGCGATTTTTAGTCTTGCTAGGCCGTGTGACGTAGTGTTTTTTTTTCCCTCTGACGTTATATGGAATTAATTCTTCAAATGAAATGAAAAAAGAACTCGGTATAGTAATGTTTATTAAGCCTCGTTATGTGACTCGCGTTTAAAAAAGGAATGATATCTTGATTTAGATCTAATCTAGATTTTTTAAACTAGATCTAGATTTTTATTAAAGTATATCTAGATCTGGATTTATATTCTAATTAAAATTATTTTAGAGTCTAGATCTAGAATTTCTAGATCTAGTTTAGACTAAAATAGACTAGATTAAGATGTAGAATTTCAATTTCTAAACTTAAAGTGTAAAAAAAAAGTGTAGATTTTCATTTCCAAACGTTTTGATCAATATTGTAATGTTTTAATATACTAAAACTAATCTACTATTTTTTTTATTAAATTTAATTTTAAATTTACGGCAAATGAATCTTTGAAACATTATTACTTTTGACCATCGGATGGCTGCCTGGTCGTGCGGTTTGCGCGCTGGACTGTCGTTCAGACTTATGGATGGCCCAGGGTTCAAACCCTGCCCGCTCCCATCCCCCGTCGTCCTGCGGGAGGTTTGGACTAGGAAGTAATTATCTTCAACTCTGAAGGAACATCCGAAACGTGTAAAACATTTTACATCAAAATTAAATCACCTCTTGAATATTATTTGCGAATATGCAGATCCGACAGGGATCCGACTTCGACGGGGGCCGCCTCTGAGTTTGTGTAACACAAACTCTCTTTGTAATCTTGTTTATATTGAATTCGGGTTTATCGTAAATTTTGGAGAGGGGTTTAAAATCAAAAGCTTCCTTAGATGTGCTCTTGGAATTTAGGGATTGTCGTTTGCATTTTTTAAAATTCAAACTTCTTGGTAGTGGGTTTTAAGCTCAAAACCCGTTGATTGTTGGTTTTAAACTAAACACCCCCTGGATAGGGTTTTAAACTCAAAACAGGGGGGTTTTTAACCTTTAAACCCCGGAAAACCCCTGGTAGGGATTTTCAAACTCAAAACCCCCTCGTAGGGTGTTTTAAACACAAAATCCCTGGTAGGGGTTTTAAACTCAAAACCCCCTGGTATTTGGTTACAAACTCAAAACCCCTGGGTAGGGGGTTTTAAACTCAAAACCTCCTTGGCTGTGCTAGGTCAAGGGATGGTTTAGTAATAAAATTTCAACTAAAATAAACAAAATTAAAGCCAAAGATATGTCACTAAACTCCGACACACACACACCCTGCGGGGGGAACTTCATTTCGGGGTGGGGTTTGAACCCCACCCCCCCCTTCCCTGGCTAAGCCCATGTATGTATGTATGTATGTATGTGTGTGTGTGTGTATGTATGTACTATTCCTGCCACATGACTCTCTTATTCATCACGTTCTTTAAACCATTATTGACCAATTCTAGCCTGACTATATGAGCTATTATTCGATTAAAGTCAACATTGTTGAATTATTAAACACGCAAGACGACTATCCGACAAGGTCACACCCCTTTGCCTTTGACAAGACCGTGAGCGCAGGTCATGATTAAAATTTTGTCGATGTATTGTGACAACCTTATTTGCGAATGTGTTTAGAGACACTTTTCTGGACAGGATCTCACATTGTCTATTTTGACCTATCACTTTGTTCATCCATCGTGTGCTTCAGTTTTAGTCCTATTTTCTCACAATATAAGTCTCACATTTTTTAGTCAGAAACCAATAGCTCCATTTTCTTTAGAACTACGAGGGGCGTTTATTCACAGATCCCGTTTATTGTTTTCCCACATGCATATAAATTAATTTATTTTTGTGGAAATAATTATGTTCATTACTGGACTTAGTATTTTAAGATAATACATTATTTATGTACTAGTCAACCGGCGGCGTAGCATACGCCGCTATTTTGCAGGGCCGGATGTAGGCCACAGCAACCTATCCGACCGCAGTGGGCCCCACACTTTCATAGAACTGCATTTATTCTATATGTAAATTATTAAATTAAACCATCTCTGGAAATCTCCTGAATTCGCAAAATATTTGAAAAAGTCATGGAAATCTCCAGAAAATGTATACAATCTTTCGAAAACTCATACAAATCTCATGCAATATATACCCTAACATTTGTCATTTCGGGGTGTCATTCAATATGGAAAACGCCAATCCAACGGGTGATAAATAAAAACGGCATTATGCATTAGCCGTAATTGTGTAATCACTGTAAGACTTCACTACATGAAAGGCTCGTAAAGTTCGTAGGATAACTCTATCCGCAAAAATAAAATAATGATCTTTCCTTTACTTCTTCTTCTCATACAAACTCTTGAACGAAGAAGAGATTATATATATAGATTCATAGGACCCGCACTTTCATAGGACCCGCACTTTCATAGGACCCGCTCTAATTCAAGGTGTATACATTATTAAATTAAACCATTGTATAACGTAAAAGAGATTTCCAGAAACCTCCTGTCGATTTACCAAGAGCTCCTGGAAATCTCCAGAAATTGCAAAATATACAAAGAAGTCCTTAAAATATACGGAAGTATATAGACAAAAATTGTCATTTTGGGGTATCATTCAATATGGAAAACGCCAAACTTACGCGCGGCAATATGCATTAGCCGTAATTGTGTCACCTAGTGAAAGAAGCTTTCGCGCCTAAAACTAATGAAGAATTACTTGAGGTCAACAATTCTCAAAGATAGATTGAAATATTTGGTAATCTCGTTATTGTGCATGATCTATGTAGCAAACAGAATTATTATGATATACTCTATGACTTTGCTACACGCAAGGTTCGTAAAGTAATTCTGTTCGTAGTTAAGAATTGATAAAATGCATAGACGAATTTACTTTCTAATGCAAACTCTTAAATTTCACTTATTGTCGCTTCCCTACTCAAACTTGGCCCCGCAAAATCCGTTTCGCATAGGGCCCCACAATGGTTAAGTACGGCCTTGCTATTTACATATATATACATAGTAGATTACTTAATCTCTTTCCATGACTTCTAAGTCACAATGGTAAAGTCCGGCGCTGCTGTTTTGTGTTTGTAAAATGTTTTACAATGTTTCAAATGTTCCGTCAGAGTTAAAGATAGTTTACTTTCTAGTCCAAACCTTCCGCAGAACAAAGGGGGATGGGAGCGTGCAAGGTTTGATAAATTTAAACGACAGTCCAGCGCTCAGGCAGCCATCCGTAGTGTGAACACTACTCTTGTGTTTTCTCGTGGACTATCCGCAGAAATAAGAATGATCTTTCCTTTACTTCTTGTTTAAACCTTTGAGGGAAGAAGAGAATTATATATAGAGATTATGTATAATTCTCTAATTCCCAATATATATATTGCCTTCTTTTAACATTATGGTAAAACGGTATCAGCACTATAGTGACCACTAAAAACATTAGTCAAATTTGATCTTGTACGTCGGTCACTACTACCTCCAACACGAGCACTGTGTCATCGGCAAGCTTTACTGAATAGTGTCATCTTTGGCTGCAAGTCCTTTGCTAACGAGCCTTATCAGCTAAAGATAAATTGCTAAAAAATTAACTATTTAGGTTTAAATTTAAATTGGACAGTATTTCAAAATGTCCTGGTTGGAGATGCACATTATACGTCGAAGCGGAAGTGGAAGCTATTTAATCTATGCTCTAGACGTATGTAAGTTGCCCAGTTATCACTGCTATAAATAAGTGTGCTTAAAACACAGGCATCGTAGACTAGGATTTTGGTTGCTGTAGTCAATTAGATATTTTCCCAGACACGCTTGGAGTGTTTTGACATGGCTGCAGAAGCCTTTTCTATGGTAAATCTAGGTTGCTGGCGATTGGGAAGCGTGCTCGAAATGCAAAGTAGGCTTGAAATTGGCTTGGCTAACTTTGAAGGGGGCTGAAGGTTCGACACCGGACTCAACCAGAGTTGTATTTATTGAGCGCCTATAGGCAGCACGGAAAACCTTTTGGAAGGTACCCCCTCCCACACTGGTCCACTACTGAGGTTGGACCATAGCGCTCTGAGCATGTTATATGCACGAAAGTAGCGCTATATAAAAAATATAATTTTTAGCGGCCACCATAAGGGGAAAAGCCGCTTTTAGGTTTGTGCAAAATGTCCGTCTGTCACAATTAGATCTCGAAAACTAGAAAGGGGATAATGTTACAACATGTTAACTAAGAAAGATAATTTTTTTAAATGTATTTTCAGTATCACTAAGTCAAATATATTTATAAAATGTAGAAGAAATGTTTACAACAAATATAAATATCTGGTTAGATAGCTGCTAAATTTAAAAGAAACCATTTATGTTTGTTTATAAAGGCTAAGAATGTACTTTAAATGTAAATATCACGCACATTTTTTGAATGGATTTGTATGCGGCGACTTTCGTGTAGTAGTGTGACAAGCAGCGGCAAGACATCTTTCTAAACTAGTTCCCTCAAAAAGTTCTAAATAATAAGATTTTTTTTTAAAGTTTAGTGCTATCGTCAGAATTCAAGACGCTTATTTTTTGTGCACTTAGTCTGTTGGTCGGTCTGTCGTGTCATTCAAGTTTATATAAAAAAAAGCGACAACACTTAAAGCTATTGAAAATCTGATTTAACCTTTAATGTTCCTTCCGAAACATTGAAATAGTTTCAAGTATGTATAATAGATTGTTCCGGATGTTTTTGTGAAAAACAAATCAATACCAACGAATGTTTGTGTGCTCTTCTAACTTATATTGCATTTAATTTCCATGCTTCAACGTTGCAAAAACACATGTTCGATAATATGTTGTTCAGGTTTTTTAATGTTAATAGCATATAAATGGTAAATGAAAATCTCTATACTGACTGATAATTTCATTCACTATTTAGTTGTTCCGGATATTGTGTTATAAAAAAAAATTAATGTCAAATGATTTTTAGAAATCGCATCATTGATTTACATTACACTTATATTCTTGGACTGTACTTAAAACAAATTTATGTCAAATGACTTTTAAAAAAAAATATCTACAATAGGTTGTTCAGGATTTTCAAATAGAAGGTAATTTACTAGAAAATCAGACTTATTGTACATTAAATTTATATCTATTTATATAGATCTTAAGAGTTTTAAATAGGCAGTTTAGTTTAGTTAAATCTACATTTTAATTCTAGTTCCATTTCAATGAAAATGCCAATAGCTTTATTGGTAACTGTGCTAGGACATCGAGCAGACGTTGCCGAACTACAAGCTTAATACCTTTTCATTGTTTTTTTCAGTTACAAATCAATGCCAAAAAGTTATCTAAAATCGCTCCTCTGAACTAGTGTACATATCCGGTAGTTTTCATGCCGTTATGTGTAATATAGCTCTTTATCAATGTTACGGTCGTAGCGCAGCACGGTGTGCATGAATAATGGTGCGAATTGGTGTAATGAATGGAAGTGAGGTTGAAAAGGGGAAGCCGGGAGAAGTGGACAGGAAGAGAAATGAAATGTTCGTATTCACATAACTTGTTGTAATATTAAAGTATTTATAGAGTAATAACCTGAGAGTCTATTATTATTTCGAAGAGTCTTGTGTCGTAACAAGTGGCGCCCAACGGAAAAGGCAAGACCTGCGTTATATCGGTAACTAATTCCTGTCTACTGAGGTATTACTAGTACTACAAAGTGGAACAAAATCTCTAGATCTATTAAGATTGAGAGAGTTAGCGTCATCTAAATCTCTAAAGCTATGTACTAGACTCACTGGTAAACATAAACCTTTAGTTGAAACTTAACTAAAAACATTATTGCTGAATTCTTCTTCTTCTTCTTCTTCATCGTTCTCATTGTTATGTTGGAGTGTTCATATGACTAGACCAATACATGAGATGAACTGCGCAGTGGTTTCCAAATCAGGGAGCTCTCCATATAGTTTTCTTTCTATTGGGGTGATTTGGGGCCAATGTCTTATACGGGCCTCTTGGTAGAGAGAGCAGTTTTGGAGGACGTGGTCGGCATTTTCTGGTGATAATTGCTGAATTAATCAATTGGATTAACATGTAGATTTAGATTTATATAAGTAGAATTATTAAGACGGTCAATTCTCTACAGTCACCAATGTGAAAACGTCAGGGAGTACCCACTGTATTTGGATGGGCTATGAATTTATTAAAAAAATAATAATAATAAAATAAAAAAATCATGTCAGGGGCTGCTGAAGTACATGTTCACTATTCTGGCTGGTCATAGTTCTCAACAATAACTTTAACATTCAATATTGATGGAAATTTGTACGATTATTAGCACTGCTGTGGGCAACACTAGTGAATTTTGACTACGGTGGAGAACAGTGCCCATTTAGGACCAACGGATATACACTGACCACGGCATATAGACAAACAACGAAAGATTCATATCACCGGCGGAGAATATACACTAGGTTTGGAAGTTATACCAGCAGGAAGAAGAGTATTCCGGGAAGTAGATACATATTTGTATTCGAATAACATTAAACGTTTGGTTCATTACATTACATTTAGATATGAACATTGTTGGGTCCAGGCATTAAGTATTTGAGAATCAAATTTATTTAATGGATATGGTCAGATAACTCAATAAAGAAAAAATACAAATGGCGGATAAAGCTGAGATAGTTGCTTTGAAAGAAGAAGGGAGATTATTGGAATTAGAAGGAGCAGAGCTGAGAAAATATGTACAAGAAAGATTAATAGAAAGAGAGAAACTAGTCAAGGAAAAGGAAAGAGAGAAAGAGAAGTTAGCCATGGAAAAAGAAAGAGAGAAAGAGAAGTTAACTATTGATAAAGATTTGCATTAATCAGAATAATTACCAAATAGTAAAGGAGCAATTACTACGAACATTTGGAAAAACTGAGGCGTTTTATCGTCAACAATATGTTAATTGCACCATTGAAACCAGCGAGGATCCCCAAACATTTTTAGACAAGATGAATAGCTACTTTGACAATTGGACAGAGTCATCAAGAATAGAGAAGACGTTTGATGGACTAAAGGTATTCCTTATGCTGGATAAAGTCATTTATGAGAGTCAGGACGAACTAAAAATATTTCAGCTGGAGAGAAATCCAAAATCTGTAGATGAGATTGTAAAATTAATAAGGGCTTACAAAGTGGCACATCCTGAAAAAAAGTTAAACAGTGGTAGCGATATTGAAGAAATAGTAGCATTTAATAGAGCTAGAGAAACACAAGACAGTTATAGCAACAATAGAAGATTTAGATATGAAGGACAGAATAGGTTTAGAGGACAAGGAAGGAGCCAAATAGATAGTAGACAAGGCCAGTATAATAGCTACAGAGGGCGATATCAAGGAAACAGACAGGGAAGATATGACGGCAGAAGAAATGGAAGAGATCAAAGTTTGTAGTTATTGTCGAGTTCAGGAAGTCTAGATTGTTTTCAAACATTTGTAGGAAATAAGGCTGCAAGAACGATAAGGGACACTGGGAGCACTATTGTTGGAATAAACCGAAAATTGGTTGAAGATCTTGAATATACTGGAAAAACCAAAGCATGTATTATGTTTGATGGTAAAACAGTTCGATTACCCGTGGCCCGAGTGAACATTAAAACACCGTATTATTCAGGGATCGTAGAGGCATGTGTTATAGATCATGATCAAATTGATTTGATTATTGGCAATATACCAAACATAAAGAAGTGCACGGAAAATGAGGTAGAAGTTTGGAAAAATTGTTGTGGAATGGCCACTACTCGATCCTGTAGTAAAGATGTAGAGGAATTAGACTTGGCAAAGTTGTTCGAGTTATCAACTAAGGAAAAAGAGCAAGATGAAGAACAACATGAAAACACAGAAACAATTGAAATCAAAGACATAGGATTTAACAAAGAAAAATGTATCACAAAACAAAAAAATGATCCAGAGTTACGCCAACTAGCAAAGAAAGGAGGTAGAGGAGGAAGATTCTATGTAGAAAGAGGAACTCTTGTTAGAGAGATTAAATGGCATGGAAAAAAAGTAATCCAGTTTGTGGTACCCAGAGAATTCAGGCAGCTTGTAATGGAAAATGGACACGATATAGCACACACAGAACATCTGGGACTACACAAAACGAAACAAAGAATATTTCAGAATTTTTATTGGCCATCAATTAATAAGGACATAAAAAGTTATGTGACTTCGTGCCAACTATGTTCTAGAAAAGGAGCAAGAAACATAAAAGCACCATTACAAAGGGTGGATGTACCAGAGAGACCATTTAGCAAAATAGCGATTGATTTAATCGGTCCAATGCCAAGGGTATCAAATAGGGTTCACCGTTTTATCCTAACTGTGATAGACGTGTGCTCCAGAAGGCCGGAAGCTATCCCACTCAAACGAATTGAAGCCAGAGACATAGTACAAGCATTGTATACGTTATTTACAAGATTTGGATTTCCTAAAAAACTATTGTCAGATAGGGGCACTCAATTCAACTGTCAATTGGTTACAACACTCGTGAACATATTTGGGATCCAGCAAAGGTTTACAACCTCGTGTTATCCGCAGAGCACTTGTGAACGTTTTAATGTCAATCTAAAGAAATCATTATATAAAGTAATAGATGATAAACCCAAAGAGTGGGATATGGCAATACCGTCAATACTATTTGCATACAGGGAGAGTCGTAATGAAACAACAGGGTTTTAACCATTTCAAATGATTTAAAGAGGAAATCAACAAGGTTCAATGACAATATTGAAAGATTTGAAAACCCCACAGGATCATGTAGTAAATAATGACAGTTATGATATTGTTACGTATTTCTGAATCTTCTGGCTAAATGTATTAGTTGGCACACAAATAAAAACACAGCAAAGAACTTGACGACTAAACTTTCAGTTTCACATATATCTTTAATGACTATTAACTCTAACAATTCGTTACTGTAACATGTAGCGTAGAAGACTGTACAATATCTGTCAGTTTACAGTTAGCTATACTTCGTTGCAATGCATCTCTTCACTTCGTTGCAATTCCTCTCTTCTCAACTTGCATCGAGCCGTATTCCGCAGAACAGACCAACGACACACTTCCCAGTGTCGCTAAAGGTCTCCTAAAGCTCAACCATGTCGTACTCAAGTCGACCGAATCAGAGCCGCACACGTCTTACATCGACTGTATCGACTGTAACGACTCAAGTCCACTGTAGTTCGCTGTATAGACTTTAACGACAATAGTCCACTCCAGTTAACTCTACCCTAGTTAACTTGCATCGAGTCGTACACATTTCTCTTCCACAGAGCCGCACACGTCTTACATCGTCTGTATCGACTGTAACGGCTCACTCACGACTCCATACGACTCACTTTCACATTAACTCTCTGGCTTATATAGAGTCCCTAATCGCTCCTCCAAAGTTGCACAAACACGGCTAGTATCCTCTGGAATAACACGTGAGGAAACGTCACATCCTGTCTTTGTTTATACATGTAGATTCCAGAAACATCCGCTGCTGTGTTATCTCGTCGGGGTCACACGTTAACCTCTTCCTGTCACTGGTCATTTGTAACAATATTGTGACAATAACTAGAAATCAGATTATAAAGGCATGTGAAGAAGCGGATAGACAGATGCTAGAGAGAAATGAATTAACACATTCCAGAGTGAATGAACATAGAAAAATGACGAAATTAGAGGTAGGACAGAATGTTTTGGTCTTACATAAGGATAACAATAATGCTTCGGGCACAAATTGGCTGGAACCATACAAAGTAGCAAGGAAAATTAGCGATATGGATTATGAAATAGACATTGATTCAATGTTAAAAATATTTCATGTGGATTTGTTAAAAGAATTTACACCAAGACAAAGAAGTGAAGAAAGGAGTAAAGATGAGTCAATGACAATTAGTGCCTGTGTGACGGAAGAAACGGAGACAGAGGACCAATAGAGACAGTGGTAACAGAAAGTAGGCAAACATGGAAGGATGTCGTGGTGAATGGAGTTTCTCTTGATAGAGCTAAAGAAATCAAGGCACTAATTGAGGAGTATAAGAATATTTTAACGGATTTACCTGGAAAAACAAGTATTATAGAACATGATATCAAGTTAACTGTCAAAGTACCGAATAAACTGCCACAATATACGATCCCATTAAACCATAGAGCAACATTACAGAAGGAAATTGATGAGCTACTAACACTTGGAGTGATAGAACCATCTAGTTCACCATGGGCTGCACCAGTCGTGCTTGTTAAAAAAAAGTGTGGCAACTTAAAGTCACACAATTTGATCCATTTCTAATGCCACAAGCAGAACTTTTATAGAAAATTTATCGCAAATTTTTCAGAAATAATTAAACCACTAACAAATCTAACAAAAAAAGGAAAACCTAACAATATAGTGTGGACGGAGGAATGTCAAGAAGCACTGGACATAATTAAAACTTTCTTTTCTGGGGCACCGATTTTGAAATTACCTGACAATACTAAGGAATTTATTTTGGCTACAGATGCATCAGCCATTTCAATAGGAGGCTGTCTAATGCAAAAATGGAATGATGTCCCACATCCTGTTTTATATGTGAGTAGAAAACTGACAGCATCTGAGTTGAAATATGCAACAATTGAAAAGGAAGGACTAGCCATTGTATGGTGTATAACAAAATTAGGGTTCTATCTACTGGGAGCTAAATTTGAACTATGGACGGATCACGCTCCCTTGGCCTTCATTAATACAAATAAACTAGGGAACAACAGAATAGCCAGGTGGGCATTACAACTTATGGATTATAACTTTGAGGTCAGGACAATACCAGGGAAAGACAATGTGATAGCTGACACATTATCACGGTGTACTTAGGGAGGAAAAGAAATGGAAGTAAGGAAAGGAGCTAGGCCATGTCAATTTTGTTTCTGTTGGTTGGTCAAAAGAATAATGTCAGTAAAATCATTTTGGTGAGAACACAATGAATAGCAGTGTAATGAATAGACATCTATAACAGATTGGAACATTTTGTAAATATACACATACTACATGTATATGTAATCGAAGACTGTATGGACTGACGAAGCTTTGTTACATGTGTGAGGTGTCGAGATAATAATATATGGTGTTATATTGAGAATTTGATTAAACCATTGTTAGAAATGTATTACAGTTACATAGTTAATTATAGTTTATAATTGTGAATTATGAGGTTTACTCTGATTGGTTCGTTGGGGAAGTCTGGACATTATACATTGGGATGGATGTAAATAATTTTGAACCTAAAATAATAATGTAAAGAATGATGATATTTAATTTAGCTGTTGGAGGTTTTTGTTGGTGGTGGTTTTACCTGGTGTAAAAGAATGAGAATTAATGAAGATAATATAATTATATTGAACAGTGATTTTAATTGATATTTAAACGTTGTTCGATGTACATCGAACTTGGCAAACAAGGGGGGTGTTACGGTCGTAGCGCAGCACGGTGTGCATGAATAATGGTGCGAATTGGTGTAATGAATGGAAGTGAGGTTGAAAAGGGGAAGCCGGGAGAAGTGGACAGGAAGAGAAATGAAATGTTCGTATTCACATAACTTGTTGTAATATTAAAGTATTTATAGAGTAATAACCTGAAAGTCTATTATTATTTCGAAGAGTCTTGTGTCTTAACAATCAATAATAGTGCGGTTAGCGCACTGGACTGATTATCTCGACGGTCCAGGGTTTATAGCCTTCTCGCTGCCACTCCCCGTCGTCTAGCTGGAGTTTTGGAGAAGGAAGTAAATTATCTTAAACTCTAAAGGAACATCCTAACTATGTAAAACATTGTACAGAAAAAAAAATACAATTCCAAATGAATCTTAAAAAATTATTGCTTTTGACAATCAAATCAAAATACAGTCTCGAGTATTTCTTACGAATAGGCGGATCTGGCATGGATCCGACTCCGATAACACAAACTCTCTTTGTAATCTTGTTTATTTATTTGTTGTTGTTCCATTGTAGATGAATTCCTTCACCACAGCACGTGTGTGATTTCCAATTTGTATTGCGTAGAGGCGAAACTGTCAAACTTTACAGTGCCCTGCATATTTTCATGAAAAGCTGATACGAGTTTCAGTAGCTTGTTTTGGCAGTTAATTCTCTTTAAAACGGCAAAAAGGCCGGTCCTGCTGACAAGATCAAACGCATTGGTCAAGTCAATAAAAGCTACAAAAAGGGACTGCTTTTGTTCTCTATCTTCTCCTGCAGAAAGAAAATCATATCTGTTGTAGATCTACCAGCACTAAAGCCACACTGCGATTTTGGGTAAACTTGTTTTGCCAAGATATGCAGCCGCTTCACTACTATTGTAGCATAGGCCTTTCCAATTATGCTAAGAAGTGAAATGCCTCAATGGCTGTTACAATTGGAGCGGTCACCTTTGTTTCTGTAAATCGTTACTAGGTTTGAATACTTCAATTCCTGGGGGTCTGTTCATTTGCTTCAAGCACAAAATTAGCAGTTCATAGGGTGGCTTTCGGTAATAAGCCTCGGGAGGCAACCTCGAGAAAAAATATGATTGAAGCCTCTATAAGCATTGGAAGAATCAACTTTGAAAGTCCTTACGACTGCTTCTGCAACTGAATTGTGCCAAAGGTAACGTGAAGCGTTCCTCTGGATTACATTAGCAAGGTAAAGAGAGGGATTATGACGCACAGGCCACCCATGATAACTTTGTCTAAAGCCCATGAATGCCCCCCGGAGAGGAAACTCTGGTGCTGCTGCATAGCGCGGGAGACAATAGTCATGGGTTATAAGTCCAGTTTGATTGTCAAAATTTATGGAAGCCACTGGTTGTCTCTGACCGTGGAAGAGGTCTTCGCGCCAAACTGTTCAACTTCGCCCGCCTTAACCTGGGAAGCCAGCAGACAGTTCGGTGCTGATCCGCCAGAACCAGCCTGCTTACTTTAAGTCTAATAATTGACTGTGACATTTTACGTCTCATGAGACGATATTTTCCCTTTGCAATTTCTTGTGTGAGTAAAGAGGCCAACCCTTGATACAGAGCTGCGATCGCAGGTTGGGCATATATAATCACCAGGCGCCGTTGCATTTTCACCATTCTTTCTGCTTCTGTTGTGTATGACATCTGCAATCCGTGACCTTTCCTTTATGCTCTCTCTCCATGTGGATCTGTCCAGTGCCACCTCTTCCCAGTTGCCAGTAACGATTTTGAAGAGCTTCATGTCGCGTTTGGATACATCCGTATAACGTAAAAGTGGGCGACCAGCGGCTCTCCTGCCTTCTATTAGATCGCCATACAGGATGTCCTGTGGAAGTCGACCTACTGGCATTCTACGAACGTGGCTAAGCCAGCCAAGGCGTCTGCTGCTCTAATAATACCGCTGTTTATTTGCGAGATAATGCACAAGTAACTAATCTTTATTCATATTTCCTTACATCTTGTTTTTGTGCAACAAAGGAATCTTTGAAATCATGTAGATTCTAGATCAATGCTCTCTAGCATTAAAGCTATGCTGCTTAGTTTTTCTTTCGTTATTTTCTCTTTTGATTAACTTGACTTTTGAGAATGATCTCTCTCAATAGAATTGGCCAGAGTTAGAAGTATTCGGATGGATGTGGCAACTGGCAAGGCATTAGCACACATCATTTCCACATAAAGTCAGCTTCCTCAATATGTCAATGGCTTATTGTGGAACAGGTTTGTTGATGAAAAAGGCTCACGTGTCAATAACATCATTTACAAGCGATCCGCCTGTTTTTCATTATACAAACAGTAACAGGAAACTCTGATGTTTTTTTTTTTTAATATAAGACTATAACAGATGTTTTGGTCCAAATGTGTCCATATCGTTTTCCAGCCTTTGCGTCAGACTTTATATGGAAAATTAAGGACTTATTTCATATTTGACATTTAAATCCAAGTTAACAATCTTGGTAACAGCGTAGATGTTTGGCTTATAGTCCAGCAAACTAATTGAGACTTAACTGAAAGTAAACAAACTTGTTACCCCGTTAATAGTATAAAATGTGTGGCTTGAGGTCCAGACCCTTGATTGACAACCTATCTCATAATTAATCAAACTCATACCAGATTAACCTTAAAGAGGTATGGCTTGTAGACCAGCCACATAATTCTCCAAGTAAACAAAGTCAGTTCCCTCATAAAATGGGAACTCTAGTCAGTGTCAACACGTTGACATCTGGCATAATGTGGTCAGCTGCCTATCTGTGAACTCAATGTTATGGACTAAACAAACAAAAAGAGGTGGAGGTTGCTCATTTCTAGCTCTTGAGATATACCCGCACATCTAGACAGATTATCAGCATGACGTAGTATTACATGTTTACAAGACCACTCAAAGGTCAATACAATCTTTTAAAATGTGTCAGACATCGATGCTATGTATGTAATGCAAATTTATAATGTAATGTATGATTTCTAGTTAGATTAACACGCCTTGTATTTGCACTATATATTTATATGGTGCATAGTCATAGTTTATAGTTTTAAAAACAAATTATTTTCTCTGAAACAAAAACGTTAATGTATTTCAGAACTGATGTTATTGAATAATGTCCACTTTATATATATATATATATATATATATATATATATATATATATATATACTAGACATATGTTACCCGCATTTGCGCATTACTTTCGATATAGTCACTGAGAGTGTTTTGTAAGCAATTAAACGAAATAATAATGTAATAAGTAAAGCGAATGTGTCAATGTAAAAATAGTGTGAATAATGCTATCAAATCAAAATAGCTAATAGGCTTAAATCCATTTTTTTTTAATTAAAGCATTTCTTTTAAATAATCTAGTGGATTGGATTTAGATGTATGTTAAACGTAGCTAATGATCCTTTCACGTTATTTCAGTTTCGCTACGAAAATAAAATTAGTTTTGCGAAAATGGTTTACCCAAAGTCGATACATTCTTATCTATTAAAAACGAAAAGAGCGATAGCTTTGTTAAATAAATGGGATTATAAAGTGAACAATTAAACGAAATAATTTTTAGTACGCGATTCATGAATGAACATAGATCTAGGCCTTCTCAACTCGGCTTCGCAGCTTTCGTATACAAATGTAACTTTAGAAAACCAATTTTGAATGTTTATTTGATCAAAATATGAAATGAATGGACTTTAATTAATATATTTATGTGTGAAAGTATTAAACTATCTGTGCGAAGAGAAGTTTTATCATCTTAGAGTTGGATTAGAGTTTTAGATCTAGGGATGGGATTATAAAGTAAACAATTAAACGAAATAATTTTTAGTACGCGATTCATGAATGAATATAGATCTAGGCCTATCTCAACTCGGCTTCGCGGCTTTCGTAAACGAATGTAGCTTTAGAAAACCAAATTTGAATGTTTATTTGATCAAAATATGAATGAATGGACTTTAATTAATATGTTAATGTATTAAAGTGTAAAACTATCTGTGCGAAGAGAAGTTCTATCATCTTAGAGTTGAATTAGAGTTTTAGATCTAGGGATGGGATTATAAAGTAAACAATTAAACGAATTAATATTTAGTACGCGATTAATTACGGAATTGTCTAATGAAAGAATGTTCGTCAGGAAATCTGTAATCACAGATATAAGGAACTAATTAATGTAAAAAATGCTTTTGAAACACAAAATTGAAGGTTAATTTTATTTTATAATGAAATCAATGGATCTTCTTTTGTCTTTTCATGTGTCAAAGTAAAAAACTATCTGCGCAAAGTGTATTTCTTAAAATTAGATTTAGATCTAAATCCTTTCTATCTTTTCTCATGTCAACATTGTAGACATGGCCTAGATCCATAAAATACTATAGCTGTAATAGAGTCGGACAACTTTATTTTTTTTGAGGGTCTTACATTTGTTTTAGGGCTACAATACATTCACTAAGGTCTAAGTTGGTACCCAAGGAACATTCCTGCCTAGTTTTATCAAGATTGGTCAAGCGGTTTTGATGTCTATAAGTAACATACATACATACATACATACATACATACCCCTCACATTCTACTTTATAATATAAGATATACTAGACATATGTTACCCGCGACCCGCGGGTCTTTATTTGCACATTACTGTCGATACTGAGAGTGTTTTGTAAACAATTAAACGAAATAATAATGTAATAAGTAAAGCTAATGTGTCAATGTAAAAATAGTGTGAATGAAGCTATCAAATCAGAATAGCTAATAGGCTTAAATCTTTTTTTTTTTTTCAAATTAAAACATTTGCTTGTAGGCCTACATATATTTGATTAAAATTTGAGATGAATGGACAATAATTAGTATATTTATGTGTTAAAGCACAAAACTATCTTTGCGAAAAGAAGTTTTATCATCTTAGAGTTCAATAAGAGTTTTAGACCTAGGCCTAGGAATAGACTCAGTAGAGAGATGTGTTAATGTGTAACCATTGGTAATGTCTAATGAAATAATGTTCTCCAGGAAATCTGTATTCACAGATATCAGGAACTAATTTATGTAAAAAATGCTTTTGAATAATCTAGTGGATTGGATTTAGATGTATGTTAAACTTAGCTAATAATCCTTTCACGTAATTTCTCTTTCGTTACGAAAATAAAATTAGTTTTGCGAAAATGGGTTTACCCGAGGTCGATACATTCTTATCTATTAAAAACGAAAAGAGCGATAGCTTTGTTAAATGAATGGGATTATAAAGTGAACAATTAAACGAAATAATTTTTAGTACGCGATTCATGAATGAATATAGATCTAGGCCTATCTCAACTCGGCTTCGTGGCTTTCGTAAATGTATGTAGCTTTAGAAAACCAAATTTGAATGTTTATTTGATCAAAATAAAAAGTGAATGGACTTTAATTAATATGTTTATGTGTTAAAGTATAAAACTATCTGTGCGAAGAGAAGTTTTATCATCTTAGTGTTGAATTAGAGTTTTAGATCTAGGGATGGGATTATAAAGTAACAATTAAACGAAATAATTTTTTGTACGCGATTCATGAATGAATATAGATCTAGGCCTATCTCAACTCGGCTTCGCAGCTTTCGTAAACGAATGTAGCTTTAGAAAACCAAATTTGAATGTTTATTTGATCAAAATAAAAAGTGAATGGACTTTAATTAATATGTTTATGTGTTAAAGTATAAAACTATCTGTGCGAAGAGAAGGTCTATCATCTTAGAGTTGAATTAGAGTTTTAGATCTAGGGATGGGATTATTAAGTAAACAATTAAACGAATTAATATTTAGTACGCGATTCATTACGGTATTGTCTAATGAAAGAATGTTCGTCAGGAAATCTGTAATCACAGATATAAGAACTAATTAATGTAAAAAATGCTTTTGAAACACAAAATTGAAGGTTAATTTTATTATATAATGAAATCAATGGATCTTCTTTTGTATTTTCATGTGTCAAAGTAAAAAACTATCTGCGCAAAGTGTATTTCTTAAAATTAGATCTAGGTCTAAATCCTTCCGATCTTTTCTCATGTCAACATTGTAGACATGGCCTAGATCCATAAAATACTATAGCTGTAATAGAGTCGGACAACTTTATTTTTTTGAGGGTCTTAAGTTTGTTTTAGGGCTACAATACATACACTTCGGTCTAAGTTGGTACCCAAGGAACATTCCTGCCTAGTTTTATCAAGATTGGTCAAGCGGTTTTGATGTCTATAAGTAACATACATACATACATACATACATACCCCTCACATTCTACTTTATAATATAGATATATAATATATATATATATATATATATATATATATATATATATATATATATATATATATATATATATAAATGTTTGTAAAATGTTTTACATGTTTCGGATGTTCCTTCAGAGTTGAAGATAGTTTACTTCCTAGTCCAAACCTCCCGCAGGACGACGGGGGATGGGAGCGGACAGGATTTGAACCCTCGACCATCGATAAATCCGAACGACAGTCCAGCGCGCAAACCTCACGACCATATATATATATGCATATATTTTAATGTACTAGTTTAGAGAGTAGGTTAGTTTTGGTTAGACAAATATATTGTGTATAGTTTTAGCGACGGTAAAAGTAGTGACGTATTAAGACAGACTAATGACGTAGTAGACTTAGGCAAACAAGAGACCAACATGGCGTTATGTTAGAAGTTTGTGTTTTGAATAGTAGTTGAATAGTAGTTAGATATAGTGACGTTTTAGGAAGGCTGGACGGATTTCCCAGTGGTTAATAAAGTATCATTTTATAGAACTGAAGGTTGTTATCAACTATATTCAACTTGTAATGTTCAGTGGCTAATGTTAAATAATAAATGATACATAGTCAAGGTCATATTAGATTAGCACATAACAATATATATATATATATATATATATATAGCCTATATATATATATATGACGTGGAGATTTAGTTTAAGCTTCTTTTTCGACATCGTTTATCAGAGTCGACTACCTTTATATTGTTTGCCTTTTGCCTGTGTTGTTTCGATATTAAAGTGTTATCTCTCTCTGTCTGTGGCAAATGTAGAGCTACTTAAAGCTTAGGCACCTAATTATATTAATAGAAGTATAGTTACTAAGCTGTAGTTTTTACTATCCGGTTTACTATCCGGTAGTGAAATTCGACCGGAGCCGAATATTGCCGAATATTTAAAAATCCCGAATATTCGCAGATGCCGGAGCCGTAGCGACTATCCAGTGCACCCCTAATATATATATATCATGGGCGTTGTGACGATCACACTTGCCGGGGATTATATTTGATAATAATTCAATGAAATGAAGAAACCTCTTTGTATTTTCTTCAAAACTTCTTTAATAATACTTCTTCAACTTTCACATAAAAATAACTTCTCACTTAACAACAACTTGACACTTCATAAATAAAACGTAAAGATACATAAAAACTACACTTAGTATAACTTCAACTTTAACTTCAAACAACATAACTTAAGATAATATTACTTCAACTAATAAGACTTTAATTAAATTGACCCGCTAATATCACAAAACCATATCTAATCGAGGACTAAGCGAGGACCATCGCTCTACAAGAACTACTAATTTGCGAGGACCCCGTCTAACTGACTTTCCCCTAATTTATACATTTCTTAATCGTACATTCCAGAATCATGGAAACTTCTCTCTTAATTATTTTAGTAACTTTGACCTTGTAGAAGCTGACGTGTGCTATTTTTTTCCTTAACCCCTTTCTTTGATTGAATACCTAAAATTAACTTGTTTACGTTGGACACTTGCACTGGTTTGAACTCGCTTCTAGAAACTGGTCGAAAAAGGTCACAGACTCGACTCGTGACAGCGAGGCCAGGATTTTTTTTGGGGGGGATTCCCCCACCCCCCCGCGAAAAAAATATTTATATGTATGTATGTGTGTGGGTGTACATAATGTTTATTACATTTTAACTAAACTTTTAGTTATTTGAAAGACGTTTATTGTGCCGTAGAAGAGGTTCTTCCTGGAGTTAGTGGAAAAATTGTAGACTTCTCGTTGTAGCTAGCAAGTGAGTCTGGGGGAGCGCCGCCAAGCACTATTTCTGGTATTGAAAGCCAACAAAATGCATATTCTGAGGTATCTACAGTTTATATTCCTAGCTATTAAAAAGTCTGAAGCATCTTTCCAACTGCTCCGAGGAACTCCATGAATGTGTGGCACCAAATTGTACTAGGATGTTATCGCTACTCTTATTAGTAATTTATTTTGTCGGAGAACATGTCGCGCAAACCTCATGCCAGGCTCTGTCACAACCTTACTAAGGGATCGGCTCCCAGTTTGGCATATGATTTCCTTGATTGAGACCCGATCTCTATAACTGACACCTAAAATCTGTCTTAGCCATCTTTGTTGAGCCACATTTAGAGTTTTTCAATTTCGGCAGATGACTATTCACTGAACTTTATTAATGGAGCTCCGCCACTGGTAGAAATGTGTAACCTCTCTTGAATACGCTCTTGAAATCAGGCGACTGTAGTTTGCTTTTCATTTTATTTCGAAAAGGGAAGTTTTATAGTCAAAATCATCTGTTGGGGCTTTTAAACTAAAAAATCTATAGAGTTTGTTTTTTTTTTAATTCAAAACCCCATTTAGCTACGGTAATTGAATTAGTTAACTGTAGTTTGCTTATGAATGATATTGAAGATAGAGTTGTTTTTTTATCTCAAAACGCTCTGTAGGGAGATTATAAAATCAAATCCATCTGGAGGGGTTTTAAAAAGCCATTTGTAGTAGAGGGGTTCAAACTCAAAACCTCCAATTGGCTTGGCTACGCTCAAATAATTTTAGTGTATAATTTGCTTTTTTTATATTGAAAAGGTACTTTTTAACATCAAACAATCTCTGAAAAGGGCTTTAAACTAAAGATCATAGCATTTTAAGTGCGTAATTTGCTTTCATTATTTTACATTGAAGATGTATTTTTTTTAGCTTCAAACCCTGCTGGGGAGGGGTTATAACTCAAAACTGAGTCAAAACCAATTAAACTAAGCTCATAACATTTGGAGTGTGTAATTTTCTTTTTTTTTTTTTCATATTGAAGAGGTATTTTGTAGCTTCAAACCCTACTGAAAGGGGTGGGGGGGGGGGTACTCTAAACCTTTTTGGCTACGCTCATAAAATTTTGAGTGTGTAATCTGCTTTTTTTATATTGAAGAGGGGGTTTATCGTAAATTTTGGAAGGGGTTTTAAAATCAAAATCTTCCTTAACTGTGCACCTGGAAATGGATGATTGTCGTTTGCAATTTTTTTGTTTTCTTTTATAGAAGAGGGAGAATTAACTGCTAAAACCCCTGGTAGGGGTTTTTAAACTCAATCCCCTTGGTATGGGGTTTTAAATTGAAAACCTTCTTAACTGTGCTGTGGCAAGTGTTGGTTTAGTATTAAAATATAATCTCAACTAAAATAAACGAAATCAAAGCAAAAAATAAGTTACTAAATTCCGATCCACCCTGTGGGGGGAATTTTTTTTCGGGGGGGGGGTTAAACCCCCAAAACACCCCCTTGGCTACGCCCATGATATATATATATATTTATTTATTTATTTATATATTTATTTATTTATTTATATAGTTAGTTAGTTAATTATTTTGTTATTTATTTACATATATATATTAAAAAGGTAACATTAGTTAATAAAATTAAAATACATTTTGACATTTCGTGATTAATAATATCAATTATGTGATACGTATAAACAAAACATTTATATTGATGTCATTTGTAACAAATAATTAATTTATAAAAGGTGTATTGTAGTTAGTATGTATTTACCTCAACAGTTTCGTTAACCTTGTTTTTGCTTTTTATATAAATCTGTCCTCCCTTAATTAGATTTTTCTCGACGCCAGTAATAGTACCAATCAACAGGAACTTCTCTTTCAACAGTAGTCCTTTAACACATTTAGTATTGTTGATGCTTTTGGAAGAAGCTAACTCAAGATGCACGTGAATTCCAGAACAAGCTAGTCAAATAAAACATTTTATTCGTAACAAACCGTATTACTTACCAAAAAAATTTAGTAATTTTATTTATTAAGGGAATTGAGTGTTCCTAGATCAAAAGATAACTACAATTGTGAATCTGTTCTTCCAAGGACTATACAAAAATACAAATACAAAAAATTCAAATACAAAAAAAAAATTCCTTCTGTTAGATAAAAGAAAAAAAAAACATTTAAAAAAGATAACACCTTGAGCAGGCTACATTTTTCAGCAAGAAACTTTATTCGGACTTAGAACTTCTCTGTAAACACCATTTTTTAAGACGATCGTTGGGCCATTCAGATGTCCAATTGAATAAAAAACTAAAGACATTTCGGTCAACCGGTTCTATATTTTTGCAAAAGAAAGCCGACGCGTTCCAATGGGGCAACATTGCCTTGTGGAGTTCGGGGTCTTTGATATATCTTAAACAGTTAATTCACACTCTCAATTAAGAATCGATGCTAATTTATTGCTTCGCTATTTTGCAGCACCATAAAGTGCACTACTTAAAGTCGGTTTACTCTTGGTTTTACATGGCCGAGATATTTTTAAGGAGCCAGTTGAGCGAAATATGAAATAACGAAAAGGTTAGGTACCTTGGGGTGATCCTCGAGCAGATACTAACAATGTGCAATAAAATCCAGAACCTAGGAACATTGGATTAGGGTTTGGATCTTGTTTTTTTGGCACATTGGCAAAATGTTGTGCCTATACTCTTCGAAGGGTTACTTCCAATATACAGATCGATTGCTAAGAGTTACGCAACTGAATTGGAAAATCGGCCTTTGCGATGGCAGCGATTGTCTAGAAACTGGCAAAAAAGAAATATGGTGAGATAACGCAAGTAAGGAGAATGTGGGCAGTGCGCTTACAAAATCACTGCAGTCTACACATCGTAAACGTCTACTTCGGTAATGTTTAGGATATATCCATAAGTCTTATTTGTGTGCTTTCAGAAGAACCCCAATCACCGCCTTAGAAATGGTGTCAAGATGTTTGCCCGTAAAATTGCAGAAAGCAAAAGTCATACAAGATCATGGAAGGTAAAGATAGTTTGAGGAGAGTTCCTCTTTCACACGAATGTTTGACGACTGGGATTGTAGTCCGCGAGGCAAACATTATGCATGTTACGCTGTTGCTGTGTGAAAAAAATGTTACTACCCCCCATCCCTTGCTTTGTTTTCCCCCTCACCCCAACAAGGATCACCTCCTTCCAAAAATCACATATGCCTGCTTTATTCTGAGTCAGACAGGAAAAGAGAGCCAAACCAACTAGTCGAAGCGGCCAGCGAAACCATCAATTCTTACAAGGTAGGAGCCACCATTATCTACTCAGACCGCTCTGAAAAAATGCACGACGAGGATCTGAGCACTGGATACGGAGTTGTGATTAGGTCTCATAACATGCACGGTGCAATGATTTATCACCATTTTAATTTATAGGTTATTTGCCCCTAGTCGTGTAATTGGGAACAGATTGAAATACGAGACTCTTAAATATCAAGTACTTATAATTTTTTTTTTAAACTAACAAAATAAATAACTAACCTGTATGAACAGACATGAATGCAATGATCATCAGCATCTTAGCCTTGATGATCGGCATTGTTTTTGACATTTTTCTAAATATGTTTAGCAACAAATAAATTTTAATTAATTAAAATAAAAGATAACAATGTATCAATAATAGTATTTTCAAAAATAAAATATGCCAACCATATTGTTTGTAAACACGAGAATAAATCATGAAAATCATATGACGTTGTTCTCTTTACACACTTGGTATCAAAATGCAGGCGACTTAAAACCAATATGTTGTTAAAAGTCAGTAATAATGGATGCAAATGTGAACATTATACACAATACTAGAGATTGAAAAGTATAGTTTTTTAATAATAATAATAATAATAATAATAATAATTATCTTTATAATAGAAGAAACCGGAACTATTACTATGAAAATTACCACAAGAAATTTATTAGAGACTGTTTTCTGACAATAGCTTCTAAAGATATTTAAGTAACATAAAACCTAAATCCAGTGTAATTACGGGGATAGATTAGAGTGCAACAACAAGAACAAGATCACTTTTCACACTTCAGACACAATTCTTACAAGTTTTCAGCCTCGACTCTCACCACACATTCATTCGATATATATATATATATATATATATATGTATATGGCTTCTTCTGTCTCGGAAGGCAATGGATGTGCCCAGATGAATCATTGGCTTTGGTTACGTCTTGAGATGAGACAGAGTAACTGATCAAGCCGATTCTATGGGGGCAGAGTTTTCCACAGTTTGTGCTTGTATATTCATCTGTCCTCATCTGACAGGGCAGATTTCTTTTTCTTTCCTTTGGCTGATGCTGCTTCATTTCATTTTGGCTAAACTGAAAGAAACTGAAGTCTGGAGTTTAAAAAAGGAGAGTAATACAAGGTGGTCAACAAAAGAAAAAGAACCTTCGCAGTTTCTTCGCATCTCGACAAAATTCGCATCTCGAAAATATCATTAAGCTGTTGGAAAAGCTTTCTGAATCAACAATTGAAGAAATGGACACTAAAAGCAGATCACATAATCTCCTTCATGCAATCGAACATTGTTAATTTTTTGCTTATCTGGTCAAATCTTCTGCGACAAATCAATATAGTTGAGCAGAAACGACAAAAGTCTAAAACCATTTCATGCTCTCTGCAAAATGATGTGAAACGGACGATGCTGTACACCCAACCCACTGAAAAAGCAAAAGAAGTCAGTGAATGCTATGGATTTCCAGTAATCAAAATAATCAGAAGAAAGAAAAGACTTAATGGGGAGATGAGTTATAATATGGGACTGTCAATAGAACTGCAACTCAAACGTGTAGGACAGACTTCATATGGAGATGAAGCACAGATTCCAAATGCTGGAAAACCATGTGGACACCTTTGGATTTTTTCTTGAACCAAGACACCTGTTGGAGACTATGGATGATGACACGCTGCTGAAAAACTGTTTTACTTTTTCCTGTTTGATGATATACAGGCAAATCACTAGTTCATTGTCATTGATGCTTGAGCACTGTACATCAACAAACCAGTGCCACAATCGACACATTGAGGAAGCTGACTTCATGTGGTAATGATGTGTGCTCAAACCTTGCAATACTGCTATTCAGACCACTCGTGTCATGCGAGAGATCATTCTATTCTCAAAGCTCAGATTAATCAAAAACTATCTCAGGAGCACAATGACGCAAAAAGGCTTAGCATGGTTTTTATGTCAGTGGAGTCACAAATAATAGTTGGTAACAATGTAGATGATGTTATAAATGCGTTTGCGACGTCAAGCTATGAGATTTGTAACTCACTTGTGCATTATTTCTCCAATAAACAAGATTCCTAATGATTATTTCAAGTAACTTTACTGATATACTGTACCAATGAGAATGTATGCTTATATTTTTATTAAATACATCATCTCATGTCATGATTTCGATTGTCAAAATCCGAGGGGCCCCAAAAGGGGTCAGACTAGACAGGCAAGATGAGACCCTATATGGGTCATATTAAATATACAAACATACAATAATTAATAAGCTTAATGAGTCGTTGAATTGACTCTAATAATATATAGATCTACATCTATTATAATAGTTTCTAGACTCTAGATCTAGATTTAAATATATATAGGCAAATGTTTTTATTTAAAAAATGGATTTAGGTCGATTAGCTATTTTAATACCTCCACTCATACCATTTCTACATTCACATTCGCTTTATACGTATAACAATATTATTTTGCTTAATTGATTTTAATACACTATATCAGTAACTATGGAAGCGATTTGCAAATTATGAACCTCGGGCCGCCGGTAATATATGGCTAGCACTTAACATAGCTCTGTTGTAACTAAAACGAACTCCAAACTTTAAAATTGAAAGGACAAAATTGTTTGGTTGGATTTATTATTCCTAAAAAAGTATATCACTAATAAATTACTTAAATTAAAATGTCATAAATCGCTTGAACAAGTTTAAGCCAATGAAAGCATGTCTAAGAAAAGTAAGAAAAAAAAAACAACTTTGTTTCCTACTTTGTCTAAAACCATCTCATTTTATTCTAAGAATACATAAGCAGTTAGGAGAATAACATTTTTCGTACGTTGCAAGTATATACATATATCATACACAGCCATATAAAACATTCCTTACTACGTATTTTTTTTAAATTTAAATTATTCATAGAAGTTCTTGTTTTTTTTTTACCTTTTTATTAATCACGGCTTATCTGTCTTCGGTAATTGAGAATTGCTCTAAAAAACATTTTATTTCGGAAATACCCCTTATTATTTTGTTAATAAAATTGTTGCCAGATATGATGGCTAACTTTTAATAGGTGGTAATGTAGCATAGATTATTTTTAGTGAACCAATAAAAAAAAAAGAAAAGAAACACATTTAAAGTTTATTTTACTCATAAATCACAAAAATGGAGTTAAATCTAGGTGCTGTGATGTGATGTTTTTAAAATAGTTTTGTTGAGATGGCTTCAACAGGCTTTTGGCGAGAGATTCAGAAAAGAGCAAGCCGGCATCCGAAATAACATTATCTGTGACACAAATCTTCTACAAAATATCATACAATAAAGTCTCAAATATTAACAACGTAGACTTTCAAAAAGCGTTTCTTTGTGTCTATCGAGAACAAAACATTTATGAAAAATCGTTTTCAATCTACAACACATACACCTAATCTAGATGCTGCTTTAAAACAGAAAAAAGAACAACATAGTTTTTCAGCATCGAGACAGCCGTCACTCTTGTCTCCCTTCCTCTTTCTCTAAGCAATCCAATCCATAATGATGAGAGCAATGAACACCTACCTTCGTTATTTCATAACATGAACTAGATCGAATGATTTCACAGATGCTGTTGCACTATTAAAGTCTAAAAATAAATGCAAACAAGACCTGAAAAGAGACTCTATAAGACACAAAAAATTGTCCAGTTTATAAACTTCGATAGAACTAAAATTATGCCATTAAAATATATGTCAAAGGCTGCCATAGTAAATCAAAGCTTAAGGGGAGGTATCCCTATAGAAAATTGAGTTTTAGGTCTAGGATATCGATTTTTAACTAATAACATAATTAAGTAGATCAATCATTTTTCATTACATTACAATCATTTTTATTGCTTAAATCTGTGTCTAAAACATGTTTTTTTAATGTTTTTGTAAGGGCTATGAGACAAAATCTTAATAAAATTTATACTTTAAACTCATTTTTCTCAAAATGTTAGTTTTTGCACATGTCATTAAGCCTTACTAGGAATTTCTCCTAAACTACTTGATAGATATTGAAGAAATTTGAAACACTTCTTAAGGACATCATTTACTTTACTCGTACAATGTTGTTTTTGTCAATATTTTATTTATTTTTTTTTAAGTAATTTTAATTAATATTTATCCTGTCTTTTAGGTCTAAAATATAGTAAAAATTCAAAAATTTGTAAAAAATGTAACATACTTAAAGCTTTAATTCTGACTTTGGACCAATTTAGAGGATCCTTTTTTGTTATCTTTTAATTCAATTTCATCTATTTCTGATCAATAGTTTTTACAATATTCAGAGTTTTAATTTGTATACAAAAAACATTATCCCCGTTACCATGGCAACTATCATTCAAAAAAACTTTTTTTTAGCATTATTTATTTTAGAATATCATTATATGTTACCATAACAAATTTCAAAGGCCTAGCTTTAGAAATAACAAAAGTAAGATTTTCAGGGATACCTTGATAATTTCACAGACTTGGGCAATCCTAAAGTAAATATAGAGCTGAAGCTAGGTGCTGAAACAAATGTGATACATACATACATTAAGCATTAATGAAAAGCATCACCAGGGACCAAGTTTTTAAGAGAGAAAGTAGTGAGTTAAATGGGACGAAAATAAGGGACTGCGCCGACCAAGGCTGGAACCATTGACCCTGGAAATGACAACACCACCTATGTATCACATTTGTTTCACTGCAACCTATGCGACCGCATTGGGCCCCGCATTTTTATAGGATCCGCGCTAATTCAAGGTGTATAAATTATTAAATTAAACCGTTTTATAACTTAAAAAAGATTTCCCCCGTTCTCCTATCGATTTATCAGGAGCTTTTGGAAATCTACCGAAATTGCAAAATATACGAAAAGGTCCATAAAATTTACGGAATATATAGACAAAAAATGTAATTTTGGGGTGTCATTCAATACTGAAAACGCCAATCCTACGCGCGAAATCCGTTTCGCATAGTTAAATGTTATTTAGTGACCTGTAAATATACATAGTAGATTACTTGTTCTCTTTCCAAGACTTCTTGGTCACAATGGTTAAGTATAAGGAAATATATAGACAAATTGTCATTTCGGGGTGTCATTCAAAATGGAATACGTCAATCCTACGCGCGATATATAAAAATGGCATTATGCATTAGCCGCAATTGTGTAACCTGGTGAAAGAAGCTTCTCGCTCCTCAAATTAATGAAGAATTACTTGAGGTCAACATGTTTCAAAGATAGATTAAAACATTTCGTAATTCTTGCTGTTGAGCGTGCTCTATGTAGGAAACAGAATTATTATGATTTACTGTATGACTTTGCTTGTATAGTAATTCTGTACGTAGTAAAGAATGAATAAGATGCATAGACGAATTTATTTTCTAATACAAACTCTCAATTTTCACTTATTATCCGCTTTCCTATCCAAACTTGGCCCCGCGAAATCCTTTTCGAAATGGGCCCCACAATGGTTAAGTCCGGCCCTGCTATTTAGTGTTTGTAAAATGTTTTACATGTTTCTGATGTTTCTTTCAGTGTTGAAAATAGTTTACTTCCTATTCCAAACCTCCCACAGGACGAAGGGGGATGAGAGCGGGCAGGGTTTGACAGTCCAGCGCGCAGCCATCCGTATCGAGCTGTAAAAAGCGTGTTATCCCCCCCCTCTCCCTTTTTTTTCTCGCAGGACGAAGGGGGATGGAAGCGGGCAGGGTTTGACAGTCCAGAACGCAGCCATCCGTATCGACTTGTGAATACCCATTTGTTCTTCCTTTCCATCTTGTTTTTTCATGGGTTGACTTTCCACAGAAATAAGAGAGTGATCTTTCCTTTACTTCTTCTTCTCGCCCAAACTCTTGAGGGAAGTGGAGAATCATAGATATATATTATAGCACAACTCGCAATGTAACGTATACAAAAAATATCAAAAACATTTTCAATTTTCATCAGGTAAAATAATTTGAAGCTTGAAGTTTGGCAAAAAATGAAAGTCCTCCACGGCTACATAAGTATCAAATGATACTATTTTTGGTATTCAACTGGACTATAAGAATGTCCTCTTCTCCTCTGAAGAAGCGCCCTTTAAGACCTGGCGATCTATAGGGCAGATGATGTTTAGGTCCTTTTTTTTCTTTGGCCAACGGTTAACCAGCAGGGTGTCATGTGACCATAGAAACGACCAACCGCTTTTCTTTTTCCAAACTAAAGTCAGATATCTATTAGTGTTGGATGAAATCAAAGGTGATTTAAATACCCGAAATTAAAAATCCCAGTTTTCAAATCCCAAGATTCCAACCCAGAACCACAGTTTTGGCACAGCGCCTATCAAATTTATCAATGCATTTTCATTATGTCAAGAAGGCTCAAGATAGACATTTCTTTATGTTGACGTCAAAAGAATACATTTCTGAAGGTTATGAAGCAGGAATAGCTTCACTTTTCGACTCTGCCCAGTACGCCAGTAGCAAAGAAATTGAGTGCACCCCAAAATCCTCTTGCCGGCTAGAAAAGATGTTGATAAGTTTCATAATAACTTCAGAAAAAAAATTCTAGTACATATAATTTACATTATTATCCTAAAATAAACGACTAAAATACTATTTATAAAAAAAAAAACACTTTGAATATTTGAATCACAATATGTATATAGGAAAAATGACACATAAGCAGACAAAAAAAAACAACCTAAGAGTTATAGCAATGAAAATTATTTCTTATTTTACTTAAGTAAAACCATTAGTCAAATCACTAAACTTATATTAATAGGCACTTTACGACTTCAAAAAAAAAATGCATCCACATATAGACTATTTATCCTTTAAAAAAAATGAAGTTTTTATCTGCTCTTAATAAGTAATAAATGATAGAAGAAAATAATGTTTTTGTCCGAACAAATTAACTCTAAGATGATATAACTTTTCTTCGCAAATAAAGTTGTATTCTTTAACACATGAACAGACTAATTATAGTACATTCATTTCATATTTGTTTTTCTAAAGCATTTTTACATAAGTGTAACTCTATTCCTAATATAGCGTGCTTCTATATATAGATCTATACACAAGCTAATGTTTTCATTTAATACAAAAATGAATTTAAGTCAATTGACTAATTTTAGCTCCATTCATAATATTTTTTAATTATAAATTCGTGCTTTCGCTTCACTTATAACATTATTATTTTCTGTATATGTTTCTAATGCACTGTCAGTGACTACATAAGCAATACGAAAGTTAAGATCCGCGGGCAGCGCGTAATATCTGGATGGTATATATATAATTGTGTGACCGGTCACTTCATCCCCGGTCACTTCATCCCCGGTCATTTCATCCCCGGTCATTTCATCCCCCGGTCACTTCATCCCCCGGTCATTTCATCCCCTGGTCACTTCATCCCCCGGTCACTTCATCCCCTGATATTTTCATCATCTGATAATTTAATCTAACAAATTGTAATTTTAAAAAGCATTAAATGAGCAATATTTAATGTATTCCTTTTTTATTTAAATGACAGAGAGAGAAAGAGATAGAGAGAGAGAGAGAGAGAATCACACTCTAAATATACATGCAAGATTATTTCCAATAAGCACTCAAACAATTAATTTTAAGGATATAGGAACCTCATCATGACGGGTATGTTCACATAACTAGAGGCCCCCCACCAGTTTCAATATCTAGAATGAATATCAATAAACAAAATCTCTGTGGCATTTTACGTCTCGAGAGACAATCTTTTCCCTTTGCAACTTCTTGTGTGACTAAAGAGGCCAATCCTTGATACACAGCTGAAATCGCAGGTTGGGCAAATATAATCACCAGGCGCCGTTGCATTTTCACCCTTCTTTCTGCTTCTGTTGTGCATGACATCTGCAATCTGTGACCCTTCCTTTATGCTCACTCTCCATGTGGATCTGTCCAGTGCCACCTCTTCCCAGTTGCCAGTGTCGATTTTAAAGAGCTTCATGTCGCGTTTGCATACATCCGTATAACGTAAGAGTAGGCGACCAGCGGCTCTCCTGCCTTCTATTAGGTCGCCATACAGGATGTCCTGTGGAAGTCGACCTACTGGCATTCTACGAACGTGGCCAAGCCAGCCAATGCGTCTGCTGCTGATAACAGAGCGGATGTCCTGGCATCCTGCTCTATGTAGGACTTCCTCATTGGTTATCTTATCTTGCCACCTAATTTTAAAGATCCGCCTTAGGAATCGGAGGTGAAAGACATTCAGCTTTTTTTCCTGCCATGAGTAGGTTGACCATGTTTCACTTCCGTACAGCAAGGTGCTCAACACACAGGTCCGGTAGACTAGGGCTTTAGTACTGCTAGTCAGCAATATGTTGTCCCAGACTCTTTTCTGCAACCGTGACATTGTGGCCATTGCATTGGCTATCCTTGGCAAAATACATACTTACATATACATGTAGGAATAAAGTCCTATAACACAATTTGTAACTTTAATGTTTAAAAGGAAGTCCGCCTTTATTAGAAAAAAATAAAACCTTATTTCAAGGCTAAAAATGACTCGCCCATTTTCAAGAAAGAGCGATTAAAAAATCAAATAAAGTGAAACATGGTCGTACTTTCACCACAGCTTGGCCTTTGATGATAAGTTATCAGCGGCACGGTCATAATTATTGTAATCGCACTTCTATCTCTCAAAAGATTCCCACTACTTGCACCACACCTTGGCCTTTGATGATGTCTAAGGCTGGCCCTGTGTCAACAAAATCTTTGAGATATCAATCCAAACAACATATTTGATACTCAATGATTTATTTCATTAAAATGCCTGTTTTTTTCACAGTCAAAGCACGGGATCCATGAGTTGTTACACTTGCCATATTGTACAAACCGACCCAACACTTTCAACACAGGTTTTCATAGAATTGAAAATATACTGGCTTGTGTTAGTCTTTGACTAAATGTTTCGAAATATTGCCAATAAGAATAATCTTCGTTTACTTTAAACTTTTTAGAATGACGTTTAATGACAATGTTTCTTTAGCCTCTTCATGATAAGTGATAAGAATAAAAAGTTTTAATGTTTCTAGATATATAGATATTTACAATTATTTATTTAAGTGTATTTGCATTTTTATAATTGTAATGTGTGGGAACGCCTAATTTCTTTAGGTGTTGGCGGGCCCCATAAAACACTCCGGCGGGCCGCATGTGCCCGCGTCCGTAATTTGCTCACCCCTGGTCTAGCTGTACTGTTTTTTTACCTGCTAAGATTCCTCTCTTTACTTCTATATTATACATATTGTACATTAATTCCTTAACTCTGATTAACTTTGACATTGTCTCCCAGTATGCCCCCTTCTCTCACAATTAAAGTATAAGATGTATGGATTTGTTCTTCTGTTTGTGGGTTTTTATCGCTTTCGCCATACACCTGCTCTCCTTTCTTTACTTTGATTTTGACCTATTGCAATCACATTTCTTTCTACCTTATATATTAGTTCTTTATTTTCAAACTGTGCTATCCATGGCATCTGATATATGGAATCTTATGTCTTCTTCTAGATCCCCATTTCTACATCGAATACACTTTATCCCATAATATTTCTTCCAATTCTCTGAACACATTTTCACATCATGAATGTTCCATATAATTAAATTTATCTCATTCTGAGATTCATTCATGCATTCTGAGGACTTTAATCTTGATTCAATTAATATGTCAATAATAATCTCGTTTAAATGTTTTCTCTTTTTTTAATTTACTTGTATCTTCCTCTTTCAACACGAAATCGCACCATTCCACATTCACACTGTGATGCCACGTAACAATAAACATTAGCTATATAACTTTTGCTGTTACCCCAAGAAACGTTTTCAAAGCTAAGTTTGGGGATTTATTGAAATACATAAAAGTTGTAGTTTCACTTTCTGTCCATGCAGTGTATAGGGCAGATGATGTAAAGGTAATCTGTTAAAGGGCAAAATGTTAACGAGGGTGTCATGTGGTCAGCACACGACCAGCCGCCGCTTTCCCAAACTAATTAGAGATGGGTGAACTCAGAGGCGCCCAAAAGTTAAAAAAATTCAAATCTCAGTTTTCACCAGGATTCGAAGCCCGGACGCCTCTCCTCCTATTTGTTGTTATCTCATTCCTCATATCATACGACCTTCGTTCATCAATTTATTCACGGTAAGAATGACAATGAGAGAAAAAAGAAACTTCTCTATTGGTGACTTGATCTCGGCACGCAAATGGACACTAAAAAACACAAATACGGTTTATCGTCTGAAAATACGCATTTCCCAATCTACAGCACACCCCCCCCCCCTTGAAAAAAAAGTACTTATTGCTAATCCTATATAGATCAGTTCATCAATCTACTACGAGAAATCATCGCATTTTCTTTTTCGCACGCGCTGATGCGCTAGGATTTAAATGTTTACTAGATCTTACTAATCTAAATAAAGCAGAATTTTTTTCAATGTGTCAGTTTATATGAAGGCTTCAGACTGATTGGGAATAAGGTTTCTTTTCATCTAGATATGATCTAGAACTAGATTTATATCTAGATATATTGTGCGATGCCAGGAACCTATAATATTGTTATGACTTTGCCATGCGCACCGCCATCCAAGATAGTGCAGAAAGAAGGTGCGCAATTGGTCTCAGAAGTGGGATTATAGGCTACTCAACGAGAGGAGGTAGGCTTTGATTACAATGACATATTTAAAGCTATTACATCAGCTCTCAATTAAGTAGCTACGACAAGAGCTTCGGGACCTAGGTTTAGAATCCCTCGGTAGCAGGGAAACGGTCACGGATCGTCTGCGCCAAGACTTGGTCGATGAAGAAGAAGATCCGGAGACTACACATTTGAAATTGAACTTGGGTTTGTTGAGTTCTTTGACAAGATACAGGAAGAAATTGTTGCAATGCGTGAACAAATTAACAGGATGGGGAGTAAGGTAGATGAAAGTGTATTCCAAGTAGAAGGCCAAATAGACCAAAGTGATAAAATTGTGTCGCAAGCAAAAGGAGGAATAAACTCGTTAGGTAAGGAGCAGTTGCCTGGTCAGAACTGTGGCTGCACAAACAGTGGTGATGGAAGCGCTGGGGATTGGAGCGCTGTCTGTGACTGTGTTGTGGGCAAGTCTGGCGGGGATGACTTTCATGGCGAGAAACGTGACAACAATTGCTGCGGCGATATCAATGGGATATACAGAATTGAAAGAAAAGAAACAAATGAAGAAACTAGAGAAATCTGTTATGAGCCTGAAACTTTTGTTCCTGGTATACCTTCAACGAGCCGGACAGATCAAGACAACGTTGGGTCAGCGTCCAAGCTGGCTGCTGTGGACCTTAAAGACCTCTGTTTATCTGTCAGTACCTTTCATAAGAACTCAAGCCATGAAAGCCTTAAGACCGTTTCTGATTCCTTGCCTTCGATGTCGTCGAGGGAAATTGCGAATACGGGCCCCAACAATGGCCGAGACAGAAACAACGAATTTGACTTTGGCAGCGGCATAAGAGAGAACTCGATGCTTGACAACTGCATCCAGGCGATTGACATGAACTGTGTATGCGGCGTCCTGCGGGGACAGTGCCCATGCCAAGAAACCCAGCAACAAGATCTGAACTTAACAGACATTTGTACTTCTGCCTACATCAGTGAGAGTGACTTGAATGATGGTGAATCAATTCCAGCAGAACCTGATGCAGTGGTGGATGAACATTCGCTTATCGAACATTACAAGAGTGCTCCATGGACATACATTACAGATGAAGCTGAGAAAGACTAAGTGTTTGAAAACATGGCTACCTGTGGGCCTACAACTGTGTCACGAGACGTCCATGGAAAAGGTCCGCTGACTTGGCGTCTTAAAACAACGGCCCTGGAAACTACAGTGATCGCCACAACCTCCATTTGTGTTAAGTGGCTGGTATCAGAGACTATCGTCATGAGGTCAAAGCGTAGACTGGCCAACTGGAAGAAGAGGAAGCGACGGCCTCGGAAAACTGTGCAGATGGCTTCGTGGACAACAGGCTCCCTGTCGCCTGTGGCTCCCACTGATCGACCTCCACCTGAACTGTCAAACCTCAGCTGCAGTGTTTCTTTTCGGGACGAAAAGTGCTAAGACGGGGGCAATGTTATGACTTTGCCATGCGCATCGCCATCCAAGATAGTGCAGAAAGAAGGTGCGCACTATCTGTGACCAAACAAGTCGGATGTTGACATTAGTAGACAAACGATTTCCGCCCAAGTAGAGAACCAATATGGAGATGCTGTACTCAAGGCAGATGCCCTTTATGTTTATTATGTCTCTATGTAAATAAACGTCTATGTCCACGTTGAGTTGCCTCAATTAAGTTATTACAATATGAATTTAGATTTAGAAATAAGATATAAGATCCAAATTTAATTCTAGTCTTGATTCTAGATATAGGCCAGATCAGCTAGATATTAGCATGTGTTTACTAAAATTAGACTTATGATTAATCTAAATGAAATTACATCTAATAATAGATTTATACTACTGATTTTCTTTTCGGTCTAGTAGCTCAAGGCAATGGAGATCTAGATCTACTTAAAGCAACTATTTCTGCCATCTTATAAAGAGATTTATTGATCTCCTTATCACTATTCTAGGTCTAGATTCGATTTGTTTTTAAACATCAAATTCAGGATATAGTTCTTTTAAGGTGAAAGTGAGAAGAGTAGAGGTTTTATTATAGAAAAAATATTGGTTTAGCTTAATCTCTCTCTTTCTTAGCATGGTAAAGGGAATCAAACTGATTTTATCTGACTTGCAGAACGTATCTTCAGTGCTAGATCAAGGGCTACTGTTTTAGTCAATAAAGACTAGCTAGGTTTCATTACTTATGAAAGCATAAATTCAAAGATTTCAAAGAATGAAATCAGGGGCATTCAAGTCTGAGAGTGTTTGCTTTAAATATGCTGACAAAAAAGTATTAAATTCTTGATTCGTTTCTCCCTCCCCATTGGTCTCAGACAGACAACATGCTACACCACTTTTAAGAAGAACATTAAGACCTATCTGTTTAAAACTTTTTTAGATTAGTACGTCATTTTAACTATCATGTTTGTGTTGGTAATGTTAATACAGCACATTGAGCCTACATTTTGTTTGTTAACATCACTTTATAAATACAATTATTATTATTATTATTATTATTATTATTATTAAATAACAGTTCTTTTTTAGCACCCACAGTAAAGTAAAGTAAAGAAGCCATTATTAGCGGTGTGTAAAATGTCCGCCCGTTCGTCTGTATGTCTGTTAAACTGATCTCAAAAACTAGAATAGAAATGAACAAATATAATTCACCATGCGATGTGGCTTGTAAACTTTAGGAGCAACGTCTTTAAAAAAAAAAAAAAAAAGAAAACCATTTTGTTTTTAAATTTAATTATGAAAGCGAAATTTAAAATAAAAAATATACCACTCTTAAGACAATACAGAAATGTAAGGTAGGTTAAGTTAATCTTTTGACAAAAATATGTGTGTATCACTTATTCATTAATATATTTGTAAAATGTACAACAAATGTTCACAACAAATATTAAAGTTACATCCTCCAGCGCTATTCGAGGCATTGGGGGCAAGCAGTCTCCACAAAGATCTGTCACTTGTAATGTCTGAAGCCTCTTTCCACCTGGTGTCCACTGTTCTGGGGTTTTACATGAAAGTGTGCCTCCAAATTAAACGAGGATGTTGCTCTTTTAGACTTTCCTTAATTTTTCTTCTCATACATAGCAAAATACTTGTTTATTGATAAAAGAATAAAAGAATGTTCCGGTCTTTGTTTTGAAAAAAAAAATGACATACATTACTTTATTTTTCTTTCGAATCGTTGCTACAATATTTTTATTGACAAGGAACGAATTTTCCTTATCTTATATGAAAATTTTACAAACGTCTAATGACTGTTTGAAATCGCTTTACATGTATACTAGCATTAATTTACCCGGCCTTGCTCGGGTTTTTCTTTCTACAAATAGCATGCATTTATTCCGTTATGTAAGCTCTATGTAGACTAATAGTACCTACCTAGAAGTTGAAATGTTTTCTGTATAATAGTGTAGATTTATAATTATTAACGATATAATCTAGTATAGATCTCGCTGAAAGATATAATCTAGTATAAATCTCGCTGTCTTGATTATCGAATGAACTCACGTCTGAAACTGAATCTTTAGAATTATACAAGTTCCAGTCCAGATTAGATCAAAGAAATGAAAGTAGGTCTTAGATCTATTTTTAAAATGTGTATTCTTAATTAAAAGTACAGTCAAACGTATATTTAAGAGAGTAAAATATTGAACTCTCAATGATCTAAATATAAAGCAAAATAGAGTTTATTCAATTTATTAGTCAAAAGACAACATCAGTTTTTAATTTTTTTTAGAGCCGAAAGTTCATGACCTCAATACGCGTTGCCTTGAGTCGCCTTGACAAAAAGCAATAAAATATATTTTATAATCAAATCGAACGCGTGAATGTAATTGTTTATATAACATTGTTAGTTTAATTTTATGTAGCTCTAGATTTAAAATCTAAACAATTTGAATGCCACAGTAGTCTAGTCAATAAATAAAAACTTTGAACCTATTATAGTACAAGACTATAAACACTGTGATGTGAGATTGTGTCGACCTAGTGTTGACCTAGATATACTAGCCGTGTTTCATTCATCATTTCGTAGCTAAGTTACTAAGAGGTCTAAATGCGCATAAGTAAATCTTTAAAAAAAGTAAATTCAAAATAAAGACTTAAAATTAATCTGAATCGGTAACTGTAGGCTTAAATGCTTTAAAAAAACACATTGGAAAGTAAATTGTATTATGTAAGTAGTTTATTAGTTTTATAATATGCCTTTATAATGGGCGATATTATCACCTCTGACGTTATGTTCATTCGTATCACTGCGCGATATAATGGTTCCGCAATGAATGGAAAAGTATGTCAAGATGTTTAAAGCTAATTACATTTAGATCGAACGATTTTATGTAAAAAAAAAGGTTAATGTGCATCAAATAATGAAACGAATGGACACGTATTTGTATTTTCATGTGTAAAATAACAAAATAATGTTTTCGTAAATGAGAGCTAATTATATCTATAGATTTTCATCTCTGCTGCGCATGCGTGACCTCATCATTTAGACACAGCATGCAAACATGGCCTAGATCTATAAAATACTATAGCTGTAATAATTTTTTTTTGAGGGTGTTAAGTTTGTCTTAGGGCCACAATACATAAACTACAGTCTAAGTTGGTACCCAAGGAACATTTCTGCTAAGTTTTATCAAGATATATATATATATACATATATACATACATACATACATCAAACATTCCGTTTTAATAATATATTCATATAAAACGTCGCAAAAAGTAAAATCCGATGTTCCTGAAAGAAAGATCATACTTGTGTTCAGAAAAAACTCTACTAGCGTGCCTCAGTGGCGTAACTAAGGGGGGGGGGGATGGGGGGGGAGAATTTTAAAATCCCCCCGGGCCCCCACCTAGGGGGGGCCCCCAAATGGGTGTCGGAAATAAATTTGTAAATACATAAATTAATATATTTGATTGACAAATAATAGATCGACAAATAGATCTAAATGGCGAGTATATTGTGGCTACACTAATTAACCTTGAAGCAAAATTTACAGATCTAAAAGTTATTCTTAATAATGCTAAAATAGTCCATTATTCGGGTTTGGCATCTATAATTTCAGAATTAAACTTCACACTCGAGTTATTACAACTCTATCTTTCCTCCATTCAATGGAAACTCCCTTTTTATTTTCATCTAATCCTTTTGTTTTCGCACAAAACATAAACAACAAACAATGACGTAATATCATATAATATTAGCACATCATTCCTTTTGAAGTTATTATCACACCCTTCCTTTTAAAGTTCTTAAGAGTGATATCTACTAGCAGGGCCGGCCCTAGCATTTGCGGGGCCCTATGCGAAACGGATCGCGCGGGGCCTATCTGGGTAGGGATAAGCATAATGTCAAAATTATTATTTTTTTAAATTTGAAAATAGGCCTACTTTCGTCTTTGCAATAAATTTTTATCAAATGAAAGCTCGCAATGCCACTTTTTATTTATTGGCACCCCAAAATGTAAATTTGGTCTATTCTCCAGGAGATTTGAATAAATTCAAAAAAAGTTCAGGACTTTATCGCATATTTTGCCTTTTCATGAGATTTCCTGGAGGCCCTGGAAAATGAGGAGGTCGCGAAAACCCTGTTAATTTATTTACGTTATAATGGTTTAATTTAATACTTAGAATTAGCGCGGGGCCTATGAAAGCGCGGGTCCCACTGCAACCGCATAGGCTGCAGAGGCCTAAGTCCGGCCCTGTCTTTAACAATTCGTCCACTTCTGGTTGTCTTGACTGGCACAAGTTCTCTAGACATTGGTCTATAACTGTCTGTTTCGTTTGTTCCGACAGTTTGCAGTTCATTGTCTTCATCGGTATCATAGTAACCAGAGATGTCTTCATCGAAACTCTTATTCAAAAAGCGTTGATTTCTTCGGTATTTTTTTCCATTGTTTCTATTTATGATGTAAAATCTGGGTGCTGAATGTTTTTTTATGACAACTGCTTTCTGCCATGTTTGACCTAGACGAACTCTCCGACAGAATAATCTTTAGGTTCGTTGAGTAATGTCTCTGCATTTTCAGCTACCGATGGTTTCAATAGTTTGGGATCAGTTGGAATGATTCCCTGAGTCTTCTACTCGTCAGCAGTTGTGATGGTGAATACGGCAGTCCACTTATCGGAGTATTTCTATACTCGAGCATAACGAGATATGGATCTTTCCCACTTTTGTATGCTCTGAATCCTTTTGCTTTCGCTCAAAACATAAACAACCAACAATGACGTAGTACCATATAATATTAGGACAGAATCTTCTTCATGCTGTGGAAAATTAAGAATTTTTTGCCTATCTTGAATTCTGGTCAAAGCTCCTGCGCCCAATTAATATAGTTCAGAAGAAACTACAAAAGTCTGGACTGCATATACGGGAAGCTGCTAAAGAAATTAGTACCATTTCATGCTTTCTGTAAAATGATGAGAAACTGACAAAAACCCAATCCATCGAAAAAGCAAAAGAAGGTAGTGAATACTATGGATTCCCTGTAATCAAAACAACCAGAAGAAAGAAAAGACTTGATGGGAAGTTGAGTTCTAATGTAGGACTGTCAATAGAACTGCAATTCAAACGTGTTGCGACAGAAGTGCTGGACAGATTTCATATGGAGATGGGCAGATTCCAAAGGCTGGAAAGAAAATGGATACCTTTGGGTTTCTTCTTGAACCAAGACACCTGTTAGATGAAGACACGCTTATGACAAACTGTGCTACTTTTCCTGTTTGTATGATGAAATAAATGGAAAATAGCTTTTTCAATGATGTCATTGATGCACGAGCACTTTTCATCAACAAACCAGTAATACAATCACCAATAGACATATTGAGGAAACAGGCTTCATATGGGAATTACGTGTGCTCAAACTTTGCAACCTCCTCCGAATACCGCTAACTCAGTCCACTTCCATTACGTCATATGAGAGATCATTCTCAAAGCTCAAGTTCATCAAAAACTATCTCAGGAGCACAATGACGCAAGAAAAGCTTATTATGGCTTTATTGTCAATGAAGTCACAAATACTAGAAAGTATCGACGTAAATGTTGTTATAGATTTCTTTGCTGCACAGAATGCACGACGTGAAGCGATATCAATTGAGAGTTGTCACTTGTGCTTAATTTAACTAATAAACAACGGCAATATTCATTAAAAGAGTCTTCATGATTATTTTTTTAAGTTTACTGATATACTGAACCAATTTGATTTTGGACTTATATATATTTGCGTACATTATCTCATGTCATATGTCGAATGTCAAAATGCAAGGGGCCCCCAAAGAGGTCAATCCCCCCGGGCCCCCAAAAGCCTAGTTACGCCCCTGGCGTGCCTAATGGTTTGAGCAAAATGAGTTAACAATAAGTTTTAAAAAATGTGATCGTTCTGAAATTCAATTGTAAACTTTAGAATCTTTTTTTTTTTTTAAACAGCATTATGAATCTATGTAGTAATAGACACTTTTCTATAATTAGATGACATACTTTTATGTATCAAAGAAACTGAAATAATTGTAAAGTCTTCCGAGCTACCTGTTTGCATCTATACTTTAATACACAATACATTTTTTTTTTGCAAAGCTCATGTAAAAATATTTTTTGGTAACATTCAATTAATTAAACTTAGCTATTTATTACATATTTTGTAAACTTTATATACTTCAGTGAGTGATTTATTTTAATTTTGTTTCCCTATTTTAAACAGTCTTTAAGTAACATTGGAAACAAAGAAATCTTAGAAACAAAATAATTACAATTTGTAATGAATTTATATAATGTTGTTGGCCTCCTTCAGTAGTAGAAAGACTATGGTTCATCTCGAACAATTTTTCATGTGGCAGTGGAACCCTATTTTGGACAGACATTCCCGTACACAAATATCGTAGGTTAAGATGGCTCTTGTTTCGGTAGTAGAGGAGCTTGCCGATTTTGCATTGTACGTTTTTCTTCCAGAGTTAAGGACCATGTTCTTTCGATGTCCATTGCATTTTAGTCAGTCTCTCTACATCTGGTGCGGTCTAGAGCTATGTCTTCCCAATGGTCAGTATTGATGTTCGCTGATTTGTGGACTCTTTTTATTACATCTATGTAACGGATGAGGGGGCGACCAGTTTTTGTTGAGCAAGTCGCAAGTTGTCCGTAAAGGATGACTTTCGGGATGCAATTGTCCACCATCCAGCGAACATGTCCAAGCCAGCGCAGGCGGCGTTGTCTAAGGTATGCTGGGAATATCTGTTCGCGCAATGATATCAGTATTGCACACTTTTTCTTTCCAAGTGATTTTCATGATGATACAGAGACATCGCAAATGGAATGAGTTTAGCTTTCTCTCTTGCTTTTCTTAGGTGGTCCATGATTCACTGCCATACATTAGTGTACTCTTGTAGACTGCCATTTTGGTCACCGTAGTGAGCTTCTGGTTTTCCCAAACTCTTGACATGAGTCTAGCGAAGGTTTAGGCAGCCTTCCCTATGCGTTTTTTTAAATCTACTCTTCTAGAGCAAAGCATCTTAAGTTGTGGATTCCAGATAGCAAAATTAATTTACGACATTCAGCTTGTTATCGTTTATGACGATGTGGGGTGGTGCTGTAGCAGGTTGTCCCATAACATTTGTTTTCTTTGTGCTAATAATTAAGCCATATTCATTACAGACCTGAGAGAAGAGGGACATTAGTGACTAAAATTCCACTTGTGAGTGTGCCATTACCGCTGCATCATCTGCGAATAACATATCTCTTACGAGGGAGGTTGTGATTTTAGTTTTGGCCCTCAGTGCTGGCAATATTTAGGAGTTTGCCATCAAATCTGGAATGGAGATAGATGCCTTCGGTGGATTTGTCCTCCAATGCGTTGTGGATTAGCAGTGACAATAGTATTCCTTGTTTAATTCAGCTGTTTATACTGAAACTTTCAAAAGCAGGCACCGTTTACTTGCACTGTTCCCATCATATTTTGGTGGAAAGATACGATTACATTTAGTAGCTTGTGCCTATTATCTGTTTTAAATTTAAAAAAGACCTCGTCTCTGCTGACTAGATCAAAGGCCTTTGTCAGGTCAATGAACGCAATATGCAAAGGCATTCTTCGTTCTCTGCACTTTTCCTGAAGTTGTCGGATGGAGAAAATCATGTCAATTGTCAAGCTTCATAAGCGAAAGCCGCATTGTGATTCTGGATAGACCCAATCAGCGAGTTTTGTAGCCTGGAAAGCATTACTGGAACAAAGACTTTGCCACAATACTTAGGACGGGGATTTCCCTGTAATTGTTGCAGTCGAGTCTTTGTTTTTATAAAGTGTAACGACTTTAGTATCCCGCAGGTCACGTGACACAGCACCTTCTTGCCAACATTTGCAAAGCTGTCCGTGTAGAGGTTGGATTAGTGTACTTTTGAATTGTTTTAGAAGATCTGGAGGGATACCATCGCATCCGGGTGCTTTACGGGTTGCCGTGTTATATATGGCTTTGTTGAGCTCTAACAGGGTGGGTATTTCGTCTAGTTCGTTCATTGTGTATAATTGTATGATAGCCTTAAGGGCTGAGGCAGAGACTAAGCTTAAGTTTAAAGTAATGTTCAACTTGTCTGTGATAATTTCCTCAGTGGTTGATTTAAGAGGTGCTGAATTGTGAGGGTCCGAGAGCCTTTTTTATTTCTTTATACATACCTCTTATGCTGCCCACTTGAGCTGCGAGATAAATATTCTCACTGAGCTCTACCCAGTATTCATTGGCACAGATCCTCACTGTCCTTTGCACAGTGGCTCTAGCCTCTTTCATATTTAGCAGGTTGCGTTGGGTAGGTTTCGCCTTGTATGTATCGAGTGCATCTCTCTTTTCTCTGAAGAAAGGTTCTAAAATAGCTAATTTAGAGTCAAACCAATCATTTCGTTTTGTAATTTTTCTTCCAAAGATGTCCAGGGAAGTCTTTTGTATGGTGGACTTGAGGTGTTTCCATTTTTCTGTTGCTGTATTTCCAGAGAAATTTTCATACTGGCGTACAAAAGATTCCGTATACTGTATCTGAAGATCAGGGTGGCACATCTTGCTTACATTCGATTTGGGTCTTCAAATCTGCTTGGTATGGCTGATTTTTCGTGGAGAAGATTGATCTTACAACATACCAAGGAGTGATCTGTGTTACAGTCTGAACTGTGATAGGACCTGATAAGATGACAAATTTTAAGCACTTTTGTCGTACAATGATTAGGTCTAGTTGGTGTTAATGTTTGGAGCAACGATGCAGCCAAGATACCATGTGCTGTAGTTAAGTCTTGAAATAGGTATTAGTGATACAGAGGGGGTGTAGTGAGAAAACCTCGAGGAGCCTTTGTCCATTTTCATTTACTTTTCCGACACCAAATACAGCAGTCCCAAGCAGAGTTGTCAGATCCAACGCGTGAATTGAGGTCGCCAACGATGATAACCTGTTCCATATTTTGGATCTCCCTGAGAGCAGACGAAAGGTTACCATAGAAAAAGGTGTAGTATTTTTCTTTGATTGAACCAGAGTCAGCTAAACGAGTTTTCTGGAGGGCAGCAATTTCCAATTTGAGCCTGGACAGTTTATCATTTATTATTGCGGATTTTCTGGCATCTTCTATGTCCAGTAAGTTTTCATTAAGTCCAGTTTGTTAAGTACGCACATTCTATGTGCCCAGTTTAAGAGTGCAGCTCTTATAATCAAAATAATATAAATACGTAAATAACTAATATATTACGTTAACAATATATTTCTAAAGATCGCCATTATTATAGTAAATCAAAGTATATCAAAAAATGTCCCAACTGATTTTACTTGGGAAAATGCCTCTCAAAATTTTTAACTTGGCGGGACATTTGAATCGATGAGATGAACATCCCAGCATAAAAAGTATATATATATATATTGTTGTAACTAGTAACTATTACTATTTGTTGATGCTTATACTAGTTATACTAAATAAATACATCGTTTACTGTTGCCGACCTGTCTTTCGTTGAGTGCCTACCCTAGAGTTACAACAATATATATATATATATATATATATATATATATATATATATATATATATATATATTGTGTATATATATATGTGATATATATGCGTATATATATATATGTGTGTGTTTGTATATATATATATATATTTAAGCTCTCACTGCATTACGTCTTCCAATATCAAAATGTATGTGAAATGTTTGAAATCTTATTATAAGGCTGGTTCTTAAGCCCATTGTTGATGAAAAAAAAAAAAAACATATTTTTTTTTGCTTTTCTTTTCCACAAATTTATATATTCACTAAATAAAATATATGGTAAGCATATTAAAGTTATGTCATAGAAACCTAACTAAAACAATATTTAAAAAAAAGTTTACACACTTTTATAACGCAACAAAACTAAAGAGAGTACTGAGGATTAAGAAAATTAAAATATTACTTTAAAAATTATAAATACATATATTTATAACGGCTCTAGGTATTTATGACTAGGCGTAGCAGAAAATGGAGAATTTAATATACAACAATATACATAGTTTCAATTGAAAATCTTAAATAGTTAAATTAATTACTTTATCATTAAAATTACATTTACTTTCAGATCGTAAGACATTAATATAATAAAATAAACAAAATGTCTTAATATCATTCAAATCGTGTTGTATCTTTATAAATGTTTTCTTGTAGTTAGTTTTACAATAACTGTTCAAATTTTTCTTCGACTTTTTTCTCTCTCTTTCTCCCCTTTAAATAGACACCTATTTAAAAAAAAAGGAATGATGCAGTTATGTATAGCGTGCTCTATGGATAACATACAAATTTATGGTAATATATGTAATCTAAGAAAATGGAAATAATTGGAGTAGCTCCATAAAAAAGAAGAAGAAAAACTTTACACGTAGTGATAACGGACTTAAAGTAACGTTCTGAATGAATACTAAGCATCAGCCTTCTTAGCCGCAATAGACATAAACATATATATTTATAACCTACCAATTTGCATTAGCTGTATTATTTTCTTCCGACCATTTACAATATATATTTGTAGTTCTAGCGAATTGAAATCATTGAAGGACTGATTATGGTCCGACTGTTATGAGGTCCGAACGTATTCCAAAGTATGTCCTTTTTGGTGAGCTGACAGAGGCGTAACAGAGGTGCCCCACGGAATTGATGTGCGTGGTCTAGAGGCTAAGTACGCTTTAACTTGGCTTAAACTCAGTGTTTACTGAGCGCTGAAAAGCAGCACACAAAAACCTTCTTTAAGATTCCCCCTACCTACACTGGTCCACAAATGAGATTGGACCATAGTGCTCTGATCATGCTATAAGCATAAAAGTAGCACTTTCTAAAAGCTATAATTTAATTTTAAATATCGGGGTCGGCACAATCTTGCTTTAACTGACAAAGAAGAGAGCACATGTCTGGAGGACGCTTTAGAACAAGACAGCTGGAGAACAATTACAAAGGCAGCGGATTACAAATTTGAAATAAAAAGAAAATCCACTGACGAGAGCAGAAGACAGTCAAAGAGAATATAAATCAACCACCAGCGAACGATGGTCACGTCTTTGCTGGACATTGCAATATATGTAGGTTGAAGCTGTGAAATATTGCACTCCTCATTAATTTTCGAACTTGAAGTCAAGCCTTAGATATACAATAGATGCGAAATAATATTAATAAAAATACAACAATTATATAATGTATTCATGGCAAACACGTTACACAGACTAAAAATGTAATAGCTATGTGTAAAAGAAGTAAAAAGCTATCACGCAGTCAACTTATTTAAAAAAAACTATTTTAAAAATAGCATTAGAGTTAATTAAAAGATTTTGTTTTAATCAAACAGAAGCAGTAACTAAAATGCTTTTTAACCTTTTTAGGCAAATATTAGAAACAAGAAATGATTTTTTAAAAAGCATATATGAAATGCAATTGTATCGAATACTTTGGATCAGACCTGTTGTGACAAGTCAAAAACTCGCTGTCAGAGTCACTCAAATTTATCACAGCATTAATTATTATTTTTCCTTATTTATTTATTTTATTTTAATTATTTCCCCATCCTACCCCCAAATTCTACACACGCACCACCTTTTCCCCTCCAGGCTAGACTTAATTGACCACATTGAAGATAGCTAGGCCGCGTCTTTCGATTTGTCTTCCCTTGACCGGGGCAAAGATACACACGGACTCTTTGATCTTATCGGCAGGATGTCTGACAGCCGCAGTGGACACCACCTTGTGTGGAAGGCAAGTCACTCCTCCCCTCCCCCCTTTTCTCCTAAGTCTCTCTTTGATCTAAGAGATTACTCGGGTCAACACACCGCGTGATACTCCAAGGTGCGACTCTTGTCGGACTTCATCCACGTGTAAGATAATTCTAAGCCTAGGACATTTCCTGTTTCCGCCCACATTCTCCAGGCCTTTATATAAAGTGAATTAAATCAGGCCAGACTCTCTTTCATTTCTCATTCGAGCTGAGCTATCGAGTCTGGACTACTTCATACTATTTTACTCCTAGAGGAATACCTGGTGGTAAGCCGAACTTAATCACAAGTTCCATCTTAATTACTTTTGTGCTATTTCCACTGGATATTATTATGTGTATTTTGCTTATTTCATTTATATTTAATTAGTGCATTGTGTATTTCTCACTGGCGTAAGTAGAGAACATAAACATGTCCTATGTATGTATTTATGAATTGCATTAATCTATTAATGCCACGCTGCTTAATTGATCGTTGATGCAACCATGTATATATTTGTACATCTTATTTTATTTCCTTTATCTCGGCTGGCCGCCTTGATAATCTTACTAGCGCACTAACACTGCGTCTAGAGAGGAGATATGAGTTATCTCCCATGTATTGAATTATCTCCCCTGTAGCCATTTCACTCTAACGAGAGTTGCGCCGCTTGAACGGACACCCTCTCCATTCAAGCGCGCTCCATTGTTCTCGATCGACGGTCATATGTAAACATACCGTCAGGGTCGCTGACCACCGCCCAATTCAACCCCCCCCCCCCTTTTTCTTTCTCTATCCACCTGTGTTGTTTATTTGAGATTATTATTTCCCCTTCTAGGTACATTCTGTATTATTACTTTCCCTTTTATGTACATTTTGATATTGCTATTATCTGCCATCTGTTTTTTCCAATTCCCATTTGTCATCATCTCCCCATTGTGCTCTAAAGCAATTTTACCAATCTGACGAATGCACCTCAGTCGAGGGCATCGATAAGATGCATGAGAGACATGTCCTAACTTGTGTTTATTTATCCGCAGCCTCCCTCAGGTGTCCGCCTATTTAATTATTGGATCAACGATCTATTTACCTGCCTATTTATGTGCTTAGTGCTATTCAGCACTGCACTTGCCTACTGAGATCTACTCAACTCTACCACTTGGCGCTATCGGCATTGCCCGCCTATTCGACGGCCCACCTGTCAAGCTATTAGGTGCGACGTCCCTATAGATCCAGATCTGTGTGAGACGTCATAGCTACGCCAACCCTCTGCAATTCACTGGACATATCCTGTCAACTACGCTGCCCACGGCAGATCTGCTCTGCCCGCAGTAACCTTGTGCTCACGGTAGCCGGCCACCCGCCCTACTGTGCCCACTACAGATATTAGAACTTGGGATTGAGACTCCACAAGAACTATATCATCGGCGTCCCTCTATCCGCTAGAGCGCCACCTCCAACTGCACAACCTCAAGCCAGGACACAGCCAGCTGCGACATCAACAGGACAACCAGCTAAGTCAGAGGACAAAGTGACATTTTCTCTTATTCAGTGCAAGAGTGATGATTAAACCTAGTATTATTTAGAGATAGATGCAAACCCTTCCCCTTTTTATTCTTATATGTATATTTATGTAAATAAATATTCTTTTATTTTAACTTTTGTATCTATCTTTCATTGCTTGTCTCGTTGCGTGCCTGTTCCCGATTCATATGCTGATAGGTTGGTGTGTGATAGCTTTAAAAATAATCATCCCCTAGACAATAAACGCGCCAAACACACATCACATTTCCCCACCTGTCACACCTGTAATTAAGTTTGTAACATATCTAGACGAACAGCAATAAATCTGTGCGATTAATTATATTTTTAGCAACTGTTTTCGTTAAGCTTAATTTCATCCTTTTAACTTTCTCAAGACGCTATGATCCTATCACTTGCCTGGATCAGTTGGGAAAATGGAAGGGGGATGGGGAAGAAACAAAAGTGTATCTGTGTTGATTTTACAGTAAATAATTTTTTAAAAGTATTAAAAAAAAAAAATGACATGAATTCGAACTTGTGGTTAGGCCTACTCTTGCTGACGCGCTAATCAACCTTCTAGTGCGGTTACCTATAAAGGAGACTACTTCAGTTTATACCACAATTTCAGTCAAATACGATTTCTTTCTATTGTTTTAAATACCAAACAAAATAATAAATAACCAATATATAATTAACTAATCGGTTAATGCTTTTTATTGATTCCGTGTTGTTAGGTAACAGAAAAATATTGTGAAGAAATTTTATATTGATCCGAGATTGGGTGTCGGAGAAATAACAGACTGACAGAGTGAGCTGTGATAGGCTTTATAATAAACTAGTCGACCGGCGGCGTAGCATACGCCTCTATTTTGCAAAGCCGGTCTTAGGCCAATGCAACCTATGCGACCGCAGTGGGCCCCCACTTTCAAAGGATTCGAACTTTCATAGGACCCACGCTAGTTCAAGGTGTATAAATCATTAAATGAAACCATTTTTAACTTTAAACAGATTTCCCGCTTCTTCTTGTCGATTTACCACTAGGTCAACAATTCTCAAAGATAGATTGAAACATTTGGTAATTCTATGTAGGAAACAGAAATATTATGATATACTGTATGACTTTGCTATACGCAAGGCTCGTAAACTTATTCTGTACATAGTAAAGAATGAATAAAATGCATAGACGAATTTATTTTTTAATACAAACTCTTAATTTTCACTTTTTATCCGCTTACCTACCCAAACTTGGCCCCGCGAAATCCGTTTCGAATAGGGCCTCACAATGTCCGGCCTTGCTATTTAGATTTATATGGATAGATTATATAGATTTATATATATTTATATTTATATTAGATTACTTAGATTAGTTCCTAGTCCACACCTCCGGCTGGACAAAGGGGGATGGGATCGGGCAGAGTTTGATACATTTAAACGACAGTCAAGCGCGCAGCCAGTCATCCGTAGTGTCAATACTACTCTTGTTTTTTCGTAAACTATCCGCAAAAATAGGAAAGTGATCTTTCCTTTACTTCTGGTTTAAACTGTTAAGGGAAGAAGAGAATTCACTAGTCGACCGGCGGTGTACCATACGCCGCTATTTTGCAGAGACGGCCATAGGCCACAGCAACCTATACGACCGCAAAAGGCCCCACACTTTTATAGGACCCGCACTGTTTCTATGTATAAATTATTAAATTAAACCATTTTATAACTTATAACAGATTTCTCGCTGCGGCCTGATTTTGTAGGAGTTTTGAAATAGCAAAATATATGAAAAAGTCATGGAAAACACCGGACATTATGAAAAATCTTTTTAAAAACAAATACAAATCTCATGAAATATATAGTCAAACAAGATTACAAGAGACAGTTTGTGTGGAAACACAAACTCAAAATCGGCCCCCGAAGTGGTCCACCCAGGCAGGCTTCAATATTTTCAGAAAGAACTTGCAAATGAAAATAAATCAAAGACAAATGAGAGATAAGAATGGAGAAAAAAGGTTGACAGATCTTGTGTAGTGCCCCAACGGTACAGCAGATCAAAGGATAGCTGCAAGTTAATGCAAAGTTAGATGTGAACCTGGCCTAACTAGTTCCCCATTTAGACCTTGTGGTCTATAGGACAGATGATGTAAAGTTCATCTGTTTTTGTGGCCTACGGTTAACGAGGGTGTTATGTAGCCAGCACAACGACCAACCGCCTTTACTTTTCCCCAACTAATATCAGGTACCCATTGGAGCTGGGTGGACTCAGAGGCGCCCAAGGATTCCGAAGTTGAAAATCCCAGTCTTAACCAGGATTTAAACCCGGGGCCACCGATTCAGATGGTATGCAATAAGGAAAAAATTCACAAAAATGAAGTTCACAAGATTACTATTCGTTTTAATTTAGGTCTAACTTATAATGCATACTAATTAGCTTTTTCTCTTTAAAAAACTGATTTTAAAAATTAGATTTTTCGCTTTCATAAAAAAAAAGTAGCCGTTGCATCAGAACTTTGAATGGTCTAAAATATTGTGATGTCGAATTTTCAATATCTTTTCTAGTTTACGAGATATAAACGGGACAGACGGACAGACGGACAGACGGACAGACATTTTGCACAAAACAAATAACGTCTTTTCCCCTTTCGGAGGCCGCTAAAAATGGCATTTTGCATAAGCCGTAATTGTGTAATCTGGTAAAAGAAGCTTCTCGCGCCTCAAACTAATAAAGAATTACTTTAGTTCAATAATTCTCGTAGGTAGATTGAAACATTTAATAATTGTTGCTATTGAGCGTTATCTATGTAGGAAATAAAATTTTTATGATACACTGTAAGACTTCGCTACACGCAAGGCTCGCAAAGATTGTGGGATAACTCTATCCGCAGAAATAAAAGAGTGATATTTCCTTTACTTCTTCTTCTCGTAAAAAATCTTGAGCGAAGAAGAGAATTATATATATATAGGTTCATAGAACCCACACTTTCATATGAATCCGCTCTAATTCAAGGTGTATACATTATTAAATTAAACCATTGTATAACTTAAAAGAGATTTCCATCGCCCTCCTGTCGATTTACCAGGAGCTCCTGGAAATCTCCCGAAATTGCAAAATATACAAAAAAGCCCTTAAAATATACGGAAATATATAGACAAAAATTGTCATTTTGGGGTGTCATTCAATATGGAAAACGCCAATCTTACGCGCGGCATTATGTATCAGCCGTAATTGATTCACCTGGTGAAAGAAGCTTTCGCCTCGCGCTGGGGGAGCTCTCTACGCTATATTTTCAATATTCTGGATCTAGTCTAGACCTTTTAAGTAAATAGAGCGATTATGATCAGGATTAGTAGGCATACTAGTGGGTATTAATGTATTATGCGTTGGAAACCAGTTAAGTTTTGCAGGATAGTTTTTTTTTTATTTCTTACTACGTCGACTCTAATATATTAATTATAATTGTTGGGAAGAAGTAGGTATCTTGGAGCAAAGGCGTCATTGGGTGGGGGGTTGAGGATGCGGTCCCCAACAGTCCACACAATTCTGGAGGTGGCAAATAAGTTAAAAAAATATATCTTGGCAAAAGCAGACACACTGAAAAAGATAATAATAAAATCTGAAGAAATATCTTAAAGCATTGGCGTCACTAGAGGAGTGGGTGCCAGGGGTTCGGTCCGCACCGGTCGACACCATTTTGGGGGTGATAACCAATTTGGAAAAATTATAACTCAGTAAAAGAAGACACATGGAAAAAGATAATTATTATTTCTAGAAATATGCCCAAATTTCCCTTGTCACATCTAGATGGTAGTCATACCATTTAAAAGTAAAGTAAAGTTCCCCTTTCAGACCTTGTTGTCTATAGGGCAGATGATGTAAAGGTCATCTGTTTCTGTGTCCTACGGTTAACAAGGGTGTCATGTGGCCAGCACAACGACCAACCGTCTTTACTTTTCCCTAACTAATGTCAGGTACCCATTAGAGCTGGGTGGACTCAGAGGCGCCCGATGATCCCGAAATAAAAAATCCCAGTCTTCACCAGGATTCGAACACCGGTCCCCGGTTCAGAAGCCAAGCGCTATACCGCTCAGCCACCGCGCCTCATACCATTTAATGTATAACAAAAGAAACTTTTTCATATGATGTTAAGTCTGTTTATAATATTAATGAAATAATTGTTGTAAAATTTACAATAACATTTTAATAAATGTAATAAACATTGGGATTTTACATTTGAGTAAAAATCAATAAAAGTAGGTTATCAGCTCACTGTATTGGTTTAACAAAACAAAAATAAAAATAAAAATAACAATAGAATTTATTGGAATATATTTCAAGAAAGTCGAGGGGGAGGGGTGACACCCTGAGCTACCGCAATAGGTGCGACACTGTATCGGAAGGTTTCCATGCTGATCTTAGGTGATCACTTAATGCCTCTCTACTTATTTCAAAAGAGTTAAAAGATTCTTATCAAAGACGACGTGTTGCACTGTTTGTTTATATATGAAAAATAACGCAACATTTTTAAAATATGTATAATCGATAAAAACAAGAATATGGCTTAAATATATTTCTCGTCCATTGGTGAATTTGATTGGGGCTGTCTCTGAGTTGGCTCTCTTTGTAATCTTGTTATTCTATATGTTAAGACTAAATCACAAAAAGTGCTCTAATAAGTTAAGTTAAGATAACATAATATATTTATTTATATGCGTGGTTGATATGTGGAAATATATAGACATGGGAATAGTTGAAGAGATTTGCCCAGAACTAAGATGCCTGAAGAAATCGTGTTGGTGGCATGTGCACCAGAAAGGTCTGCATGTACAGATGATGATATATATATACATATATGTTCGTGGGGGGGGGAGGTTTGGGAGAAGAATTTTCTACCTTCCCGACCCCCCCCCCCGGCCAATATATATTTTCCTGAGAAAATTGCAAGCAAGGGGGTCTAAGGGAGCGCTATATATATGTATATATATAAAAGGAAATTTGTTTGGTCAAAATCATATCAAATCTCTGGATTTTTTTTAACTAATTTAAAAACCCCTTAGCTACGCTATGACAGTAATTTGTTTGTTTTATTTTTTTTTTTACATATTTCGGATGTTCTTTCAGAGTTAAAGATAATTACTTCCTAGTCCAAACCTCCCGCAGGACAACGGAGGATAGAAGCGGGCAGGGAAGGAACCTTGGACCATCGATAAATCTGAACAACAGTCCAGCGTGCAAACCGCACGACCAGGAGACCATCCATTTGCTATGTAATATTATTGAAAAGAGAGGTTTTCAACCTTAAAACTCTATAGGATTTAAAACACAAAACCATTTAGATGGGTTTTTAGCTTTATAAAAAAAATTCAAAACCCCTTTTGGCTTGACTACGCTCATAGAAATTTAATTGTGTAATTTTTGTAGTAATTTAGCTGTCCCCGAAAGGGGAAAAGACGCTATTAGTTTTGTGCAAAATGTCTGTCCGTCTGTCCGTCTGACCGTCTGTCCGTCTGTCCGTCCGTCCCGTTTAGATCTCGTAAACTAGAAAAGATCTTGAAAATCCGACATCACAATATTTTAGACCATTCAAAGTTCTGATGCAACGGCTACTTTTTTTTTTTCTGAAAGCGAAAAATCTAATTTTTAAAATCAGTTTTGCAAGCAGCTTTTTAAAGAGAAAAAGCTTATTAGTATGCATTATAATTTAGACCTAATTTAAAATGAATAGTAATTTTATAAACTTCATTTTTAATTGCGGAATTTTTTAATTACAATATTGAGGATTCGAATTAGAGATTGAGCCTTTTCAAAACAATTGGATCAATTATAAGACATCATTTAGGCCAAGGGAGGCGCGTTGGCTGAGCGGTAAAGCGCTTGGCTTCCGAACTGGGGGTCCGGGTTCAAATCCTGGTGAAGACTGGGATTTTCAACTTTGGAATCTTTGGGCGTCTCTGAGTCCACTCAGCTCTAATGAAGCTGAAAACTACCTTTTCAATATTTAAAAAAAAAGCAAATTACGCACTCAAAATGCTATGAGCGTAGCCAAAGGGGGTTTTGAGTTTAAATCCCCCCTCCTCCAGATGGCTTTTTCTTTAAAGTTTAAAACCCCTCCAGATGGTTTTGAGTTTAAAATCCCCCTACAGAGCGTTAGAGTTGAAAACCTCTCTCTTCAATATTATTTTAAAGCAAACTACAGTCACCAAATTCTATGATCGTAGCTAAATGGTATTTTGAATTAAAACCTCTCAACCGATGATTTTGACGAAAAAACTTTCCTTTTCGATATAAAATCTAAAACGAAATACAGGCATGTAATTCCAAGAGCGTAGTCAAGAAAGGTTACAAATTTCTACCAGTGGCTTGGGCTCCATTAATAAAGTGTGAATAGTCTTCTGCCGAAATTGAAAAACAATAAATGTGGCTCAACAAAGATGGCTAAGACATATTTCAGGAGTCAGTCATAGAGATCGGGTCTAAATCAAAGAAATCATATGCCGAAGTGGGAGTCGAACCCGTACGGTTGTGACAGAGCGTCGCATGAGGTTTTGCGGGACAGGTTCTCCGACACAATGAATTACGCAAAATAAGAGTAGCGGAAACAGCTTGCAGGAAAATGCGCCGAACGGCGCGAGAGGGTCTAAGTCAGTAAAAATAGCACATTACGTTTTTGAAATAAAACTTTTTAATAGCAAGATAATACATTGTAGATACCTCAGAATATGCATTTTGTTGGCTTTCAATACCAGAAATAGTGCTCGGCGGAGGGGCTTCATATATATCATTTGTTTGTGTGTGCGTGTGTGTTATAATGTATAACGAAAAAAAGTATACTTACCAGCAATTAGTATGATTACTATGACACTAAAGGCGCCACCAAGTGGACCTGCAAAATTGGAAAGCCAATTTTTTTCATGCGTGTAGTGAACGAGCGTTACACCACTTTCTTTCGCTTTTGTAGTTGATTCTTTCAAAAAATAAAAACATATTTAAAAATTAGCATATTTTGTTTATTTTTCAATGCGAATAAACTTCACATCACATACATACACTGACTTAAGGATAAGATTTTTTATGATTTATTGTACAATATATTAGAAATGAACTCATCATTTAATGAGGAAGTTAATACTGTAATCTAGTTTAATGAAAGGCAGACATAACTATTTATGGTATATTAGCCAGTAGCCATGAAGACTCTATAGAAGATTACAGGAAATAGAGACTTCAAATATTTTTGTTGTAACATATTGTATTTTTATACTAGTCCTAGTCCAGTGGTTCTCAAACTGTGGTCCGCGAACTCCCGACTTGAAATTTCTGCTCGTCTAGATTTGTTATCACTTAGACATACCGAGCAAGACATAATTAAGCTCAGAAAGTATCATCAAACTTAAAGAAGTCATTGTGTTTTTATAGTTATAAATTCAAAAAAACACTCCTTCAACTATTTGTTTTTCTACTTTTGTAATTTATATATTATGCATTTATGTAGGTTTTATACTTTAGAGTTATGTGGGAAAGTTTTGACTATATTAAGGGATCCCCAGGTCATAAAAGTTTGAGAACCTCTGTTTTAGTTGAGACATCATTTTGAAGAAGAGCAGTGTTTAAGAAACAAATCAGTGAAACTTCCTCTCAGACAGATGGTGAACTTCTTCAGATACCAAACAAATTTGAAGAGAAAGCTGTTGATGAACCCGTTGCTTTTAGCTCCTTTTATCGTTTTGTCAGCAATATATCTCTGGCTCATGATAGAACGGAATTGGGAATTAAAGAAAATGTGAAACTTCTGTTATGACTAATTCATGGTTATTATTATTATTATTGGTCTTGCAATTTAAACTCCGTCAAACAAGTTACGGCTCAAATTATGCTATACTTAATTTCTGCTTCAAAAGATAACCTGTTAGGTTTCGATCTATATAACAGATGATGTTAAGGTCATCAGTTTCTATGGTCCACAGTTAACGAAAAGAGTGGGATGTGGCCAACTGCATTTACTTTCTCTAACTAAAGTATGGTCCCCTTTTGGGTAGACAACGGACGCCCTGAAATTCCAAAATTCAAAATTCCAGTCTTCACTGAGATTTGAGCCCAGGACCTCAGGATTGGAAGCCAAGTGCTTAAGCACTCAACCACCACGTTCTTTCGCAATAAATATATGCCTTACTCATACAAACTTATATTGTTCGATACACTCTTATGAAAATAACAAAGTTGTGACGAAACCAAAAATGCGCTAATCTAATCTCGGTGCATATCGTTTTTACATAGAGGCAATTAAGTTCACACATTGATCTATAACAGTTAATTCGTTTAGAGATATTTATTTTGTATAGGACGAACCATTTATGAATGCGTCTACGTGCTTAAACAAAAATGTAATTACATTTCTCAATAACCATAAAGACACACAATTAACAATCAGTATTTAGCTTTTAAAATGGAAAGAAAGAACGTAAAATGTATTTTGATTGTGTCACGATGCAATTTACAAAATAGAAGAAGATAATCAGGTTGTTTTTTTCTTTACACACCCATAGTACTAATTCAATCATGTTGAGTTGACGTTACAACATTGACGCGCAAAATCTGATCTGAAATATTTTTATAAATAAATCTTTAAAAAAAAATAATAATAAATATATAAAAAAAAATATTTAGATTTTAAAGTTGAACAAATTTGAATTCAGAAGCTTTTAAGCTCATTATTAAACAAAATTACAAATTTGTGTTATTACACAACATGAGAGGCGGCCACTATCAAATTCACCAAAGGACCAGGAATATTCAACCCATAGTTTTGTTTGATCGTTTAAAGCAATAAAATTTAATAAATAATTTGAGTTATTTTTAACATAAAAATAAACAATGCAACAGGTCGTCATTGATAAGATTCTACTATCTCTTCTAGACTAAGTAGAGTAGCGTGAACTGTATTCCTAGAACAGCCTGGAAACCTGCTTATGCAATATCAGTGGCATCTAGTGCGTTAGCTCAGGGTGTAACCCTCCCCCATAAATCTAATGTATTACGATGTCCGATTATCATTTTCTCTTCTAATTTCTGAAATCTAAACGGAACGAATGGACGGACGGACGGACGTTAGGACGGACAGACAGATCACACAAGACGTAATAGCGTCTTTTGGGAGCCGTTCAAAAAAGAAAGTCTATATGGACTTGCTTAATTATAATTTTATATGAATGTATATGCTTTATATCTTTACTTAAATGTATAATGCTTTTTTCACTTGTGTCTCTTATTTCTTTTTCTTCCTATCTGCCACTATTTTCTACTCTTTAAAGCTGTTCTTTCATTATTATATATTTTTAATCAGAACGTTTCAAAATTTCTTTCCTGTTGTAAATAAAAACAATTAAGCTTTGTTAATATTTTTCTGTTAAAGAAAAATCTCACATGTTTAAACTAAAACTGTAATAGCTATTCTATCATAAGTAAAGAAAAAACATTAAAAAAACCTACCTAATTGAAAAAAAAATGCACTGATGTGTTGGTCAGGATATAATGGCCGCGTGTTGAGCATGAAAAAAATTCCAATAGATTAGGGAAGGGCAACCTTTTCCTATCAAGAGTCGCAGTAACCAGAAATTGGAAACGGGGGGCCACGCATATATATATACATATATATATATATATATATATATATATATATATATATATATATATATATATATATATATATATATATATATATATATATATATATATATATATATATGTCTTTGTGTGTGTGTGTGTGTTTGCGTGTGTGTGTATGTGTGTGTGCATGCGCGTGAGTGCGTATGTGTGTGTGCGTTTTTACAACTTTAATAAGTAAGATAGCTAACTATTTGAAATGTCATTTAATTCACAGTTTTACTGAACTACACATTTATATTTCATTTTTCAAATAGTGATAATAAAAATGGTAATAATAATAATAATCTGTATTATTCATCAGGAAATGTGTCTTACAATTTGTACATTACACCAAACAAAATATTATAACTATAGAAAACCACAATATACATTCACACCAGATTGACTCATAATTTACATTCGAAAAGTTTATATCAGATTGTCTCCTTTTTATGATTTTATTGCCAGGAGAACAACATAATTTTACAGACCTAATTAAAAATTACAACAAGAATTAGATATTTATTACACTAATTTTACAAATATTTTATTAACTTTGCAATAGCGTTTTCAATTTTATTTCACCACAAATGTACAGTTGTATTAAATGTAAAGTATTTAACTGTGTAAACGCGTGCAAAATTTTCCTGAACTGTGAAACAATCTTTCTGGTTATTATCTTCGTGAATGCTTTCAAATTACTTTCAGTTAGTATCCTACACAGACAATATAGGCTACTTATTCACGTATGTATTTGGACCAGAATAATGGGAATGTTCATTACCAAAGTTTTTAAGTGTTGAAATGCAGCTTCTGGCAAAACCAAACAAATACCGTGGAAGAACTGATTTGAACTTCTCTTTCAGGTCATAATTTATTTGGCAATATCTCCGCTTGTATGCTAAAGGATGAACTGAAGGTATCAAAATCTAGTTTGAAGTTCTTGTCTTGAAATGTCTTTTAAAAAAAAATATCAAGGAATCTAGGTTTTTTTTTTTGTTTTGGTCCTTTTCATTCATTTCACTAGAAATAGTTACACTCTTTAACAAAGGAAATGATAAAACCTGTTTTTACTTGCCTGCCAGGAAAAATGGGAAAGCTCTGTTTGAAAAGATTTAACATGCACATACATATCTTGTGCAAATAAAACATTGCAATGTAAATTCAACAGCAAACGTGATTTCTGTCTTTCACTCGTAATTTCAATTATTAGTAACAAAGTCACAGCCAATGTCCTTCAAGGAAGATAACAGATAAAAGATATCATACTCTTCTTAATACCTAGCCCAACATCTGAATGTTCAGTTTCCGAATCTTCAAGTACTTCTCGGAACAGTTTTTGGTTAAAACTACTAGCTATGATAAGTTTGATCCCTAAGATGATTGGGTCAATACCATGTTGGATTATCAATGAAATTTCGTAGGAACATTTCCATGTAGAGGTAGTTTAGAGCTTGGTTATTGTTGTTTAATTTTATTATCAAACCGAAGGTTTTCTCAGTCAAAGCATGGGCACTCTCAGTTTTACACTTGCCATCTTGAATTATGATGGCACAAGACTTTCAACACAGTTCTTCATAGAATGATAAAAAATGATCTATGTTTGATTCTTCGAATGAATGTTTCTAAATAATCTTCTTTTCCTCTGGGTTTCCTAGAATGACATGTGTAGAAACTGTGTTTTTAAGCCTCTTCATCATAAGTATCGGAAGTTTTAAAAATTTAAATAAATTTTAAAATTATTTTTATAATATGTATGTATTTTTTAATATCTAATATGTGGCAAACCTAATATTTGAAGGTGTCGGCGGGCAGCTTAAAACGATTCGACGGGCTACATGTGGCCCGCGGTTGTAATGGATAGTTGTCGTAATCACAGTAGTAATTTTAATGCTGAGTTTTTAGCTTACATCTAAGCAAAATAGATTCATTATAAGGAAAGGAGTGTATGAGTATGTTATTTATTTCTAAATTACATTTTGTAATTTAAAAATGTATAAATATTTTTTGTCTGTTTTAAAAGATGAATGTGCTTCTTTCCTTTCTTTCTATTTTAGCTTAGAGTCGATAAAAAGAAATTGAAGTAGATGAAAAGTACTTTCAATAAATAACAGCGTTCACATAAGCCAAGTGATAATTTATAAATATGTGATAAAAATGTACACTATTGTGATATAATTTGTGCACGTAAGGAAAAAAAAAGAAACTTTCGCAGTACTTACCAAATGTAGTGACCTCACTCGTGCTGCTTAAAGCGAATTTATTTTGCTCAGTTTTGTTTGTCATCATTACTATAATATTAAACATTTAATAAATTATTGAAAATAAATATATTTGTATTATAAGTAGACAATTAAAAGTGGTGTGAATTTTAAAAATTCAAATATTAAAATATATATTATTAAAACCCTGTTGGTTACACAGATGGGGATAAGAGTGTGTGTGTGTGTGTGTGTGTAGTAACTGTAGTTAGCTGACGCAAATCGCCCGAGACGAGCGCTAGATGAGCGGTCAACAGTGACGAGCCGGTCAACTGCGATGTCTTGGGAAGTTTCAAGAAACATTTAAAGGCTAGTCACATCAAATATAGTCGGCTGACAACCCAAAAGGGTCTTGAAGTGTTCGATTCGGTTCTAGAAGGCCATTATGGACTCTATATTAATAGCGAAGGTATCAGAGTCGAGTCAGTCACAACTTCTCGATCAACGAGTCAGTTCAGATTTCCACAGGGTACAGCGAATCCAGTAGAGTTCAAAAAGGAAGAATTCGCACAACTTGTAAGGAGGGTGACAGAGGCACTGGAGGAACGATTAACAACACTGATAAGGTCAATCTAGGACCCATGTACAATGTTGGAATTGTGGTAAACTTGGCCATATACAAAGAAGCTGCACTAGAAGGTATCAACAAACCGGACCCATTAAAGATCCGAGATGTGAGCAAGTGAGCAAGAAGTTCCGGGCCACACAGTGAATGAGAGCCCCTGCAACCGTCATCCCGGTAACCGTGCTATGGCAAGGTAATAAAATGAAATAAAGGAAATAATCTGCACTGTCTAATTTTTTTTTAAACCGAACAATCATAGATTATTTATACAGTAAGATAAAACAATATATCTATCTATTCTATATCTCTCTATCTCTCTTTCTCACTCTCTTTATATATATATATATATACTAAGAAATTAATAATTTATTTCATTCATAATAAATATATGCAAGAAAAATGGTTTGTACCTCGTACAGGTGGGTACCGTCGCAAAAGGTGCTGCTTATACAAATAAATATATAAATGGGTTTACCCGTTAAGCCGCTACAATCATATCTATAAAAAACGAAAGAAGCTCGAGATGAATAGGATATACAATAAAACGGGTTTTCCTATTTGTTAAATGAAAGGGATTAAAAAGTACGTCAGGACGTCTACATTCGAAGAAATAAGGAACGAATTTATGTAAAAATGCTTTTGAAACAAAAATGTGAAGGTTATTTTGATTAAATAATGAGATCTATAGACTATATCATGTATTTTAATGTGTCAAAGCAAAAACTATCTGTGCAAAGTGTCGTTTTTAAAACTAGATTTAGATCTACATCCTTTCGATCTTGTCTCATGTAAACATGGTCTAGATGAAATAATAGAACTAACAGACTTTGTCAACTTTTATTTTTTTAGGGTCTTTATTTTGTTTTATGGCTACTATACATACGTTACGGTTCCAGTTAGTACCATAGGAACATTTATGCCAAGTTTTATCAAGATTGGTCAAACGGTTTTGATGCAGGACATACACCCAGACATTCATACGTACGCCTTACTATCTGCTTTATATTGTAGATATATATTATATTATAAATATATACATATATAGGTATATGGTTATATCGTTGTAAAATGTATATAAAAGTATATTAACATAATGTACTTATTATTATATTCCTTTTAATCAATGTATTTAAATATATTCTTCAGATAAATATCTTTAAATCTATTCGTAAGATAAATATATTTTAAAAAGACTTACTTGTCGGTTCAAGATTACAAGTGTACAATGGTTCACCATGTTCTAAAACCAAAACCCCACTGTACATCAGTTTCCACAAGCCGAAATCGTTCTTTGTTACATTCTTGATTTGAAAGGAAAACTTGTAGACGTTGTTGCCTTTTAATACCAAGGATGTTTGTGTCTTGTTCTCTGAATCTCGGCACACAATGAGATGATTGCACTTTGAGTAGGTAGGAACTATTCCTTCTTTTGACCATATTATTTCAACGGGATCTTCAAAGGTATGTGTAAATGTTCCCTGAAAAGTTACTGTCTCACCCTCTTTAGCAGTAGGGCAATAGCCATCTGATTCTGAAGTGTGAAGTACAGGACTATAAGAATCTTGTACAAAGACATTTTCAAAGACAAAATATCTTGAATTACAAACACACTGTTACTCTTTAATATTATACCATTAATAAAATTCGACTAAAATTCAAAACATACCTTTGAACAATACAATCACTAGAAGTATAATAGCTTTTCGCTTGAAAGGCATTTTGTTTTACATCTGATAATAAATATGTGTATACATTTTTTTAAATTTTAATAAAAGAAACATTTATCATAAATTTTAAAAGGAAAAAACGTATATAATATTAAACACATTTATTAGTTTTAAATCTTCTATGCTAATTCTTTTTTTTTGGTCTTTTTATTAAATAAACGTACTAGTTTATATTTTATATGATTTTATTTATTTTATATTAAATATTTTTATAAAGTGTATTATATACGATTCGAAATATTAGGATATCATGATTATTATCTAATATAAAAGATAATAAAAATATAAATAGTATCTAAATAGTAATTATTAAATAATAAAAACCATGTCTTCAAAACTATTATTGCACTGTTATTGGCTGTGCGTCGTCCAGATAAGGTGTATACAATAACCTGACAAAGGAAGGAGCAAGGCAGGTAAATTTATTTATTATGGGGAATAATTATATGTTTAAACGCAGACAGTAATGATTAATTTTTGGATTCCAAATATGTAGAATAAGTGCTTTTTTCATGATTACGCAAACCCAGTTGCGACAAGCATATTTTTCAACGTCTAATACAGACACACATTGCCTGAAGTTTAATTTCATGATTTGTTTATATAAGAGGAAAAATATAGCTTTTTAAATGTACATCATGCTGGTATATCTAATGATAGTAACAGGTTTGATGGAATTACTATTACTATTAATTAAAAAACCCAATTCTCTTTCTATGTTATTATTGTGCGTTTAATTCAGTTTTTATTACATTGTACTTACTTACTTATGTATTTACTAACTTATATTTTTAATGATTTAAGAGTTTACTAACTTGTGTGTTTACTAACTCGTATGTCTTACTAACTTATGTGTTTAATAACTTAAAACAATAATTTCGGGAAAAAAAAGTTATTATCCAATAACAAGAAATTATTGTAATCCAAAATTGCATTAAGTCAAAATTCGTATTTTTTCTCACTAAGTTTACTTTGCACTCATATAGACACCTTTTTTCCGTGCTGCCTTTAGGCCTCAGTAAACCCAACTCTGCTCGAGTTGGGTGTCAAAACTTGAGCCCCCTTCATATGTAGCCAAGTGTGATGACTTCCTAATTGTAATGAATCACAAAACACCTAAACAAAGTAACAAACTCAAATAGCTTTATTTTATATTAATCTGCAGTCTTTTAGTTACTATATTCTCCTCAAAAGCATACACCAACAGGCCTAGCCGCTCATAGTCCTACTGTATTCCTGACCTCTTTTTACCCCCATTCAACCGCTGGACAGGTACAGAACAGGGGCGTAACTTAAGAGTAACACTAATGCTCCACGACATACACACACATTAAAATCGTTTCGCAACAGCAGTGTTCAAACGTAAAAAGACTCTTGACCACGCTTCCTACGCTTAAAGTCAAGGGCCGACTGGGTGCTAAAATCGGCACGAGCATTTCGATACAATCCAGCCCACAAATTGTATATCATATGATGAACATCCTGTCCTCTTATTTTACAGACGTTACATAAAAAAAAAGAAGATGATTACGTCCTACGCGTCATGCATTTAGCCAAGCATATTAACCAATGACCTAAATTTTACCAAGTCACTGGTTTTCCTGGCTAGCTCAGGCAACCCATTCCATGCTCTAATAGCGCTAGGGAAGAAGGAGTATTTGTACAGATTTGTCCTAGCATATGGGACGAGGAATGTGCCTCTATCTTTTTCTTTTTGTCTTTCTTAGTATTTTATAAAATTGTTTTTTTGTATTTCAGTGTTTTATGTATAATTGCTACTTTAATTTTAATGTCTTCTATCCTGAAGGCTTTCTAAATTTAGTGATTTTACTAAAGGTGTTACTCTACTTAAATGTGAATATTCGTTTGTTATGAATCTCACTGCTCTTTTTTGTGTCTGTTCCAATTTCTTAATGTTTTCTTGAGTTGAGGAGTCACAAACATTTATTTTACGATGAATAAAATTAACATTAAATGACAAAATATTGATAAAGGATGGTGTTTTCATAGACATGTAATTAAATTTTTACAAAATGAAATCTACGGACTTCATAATAAGCGTTATAAAATTACATGTACAAGAGTAGAAATATTTTAACTTACATTCTTAATCTTGTGTCAACATTTAGTTTCATTTCCTACATCTGAACTAAAGTCTATTTCTTTATTGTTTCATTAAGCGATTACTACTACTTATAACCAAATAAAATAGGGAAAATCCGATATGACAAAAACGATTGGCTAGTATTAACATTATGTGTGCGTGTGTGTGTTTTTTTCATGTCTTACAAAAACAAATAGGCGTGGCAGGGATATTTTTTTTACGTGGAAAGGGTTGGGAGGAATTTTAAATCCCCCCCCCCCCACAACAAGTACATATAATATAATATTTAATTGGAGATGAAATGACCGGGGATGAAGTGACTGGGATAAAAAGACCGATAACCATATATATACACACACACACACACATATATATATATATATATATATATATATATATATATATATATATATATATATATATATATATATATATATATATATATATATATACACATAGATAGATAGATACTAGCCATATACTAGCCAGATAATACCCGCTGCCCGCCGGTCTTAAATTGCGCATCACTGATACAGTCACTAATATTTTGTATTTTAAGCAAGTAAAGCAAATAATTTTGTTATAATTAAAGTGAGTGCAGGAAATCATAAATTTAAAAATATTGTTTGTATCTGTTTTGAAGATATATTACATACGTTATGATTTTAGATAGTACCCAAGGAACATTTTTACCTAGTTTTATCAAGATTGGTCAAACGGTTGCGATTTCTATTAAGGACATCGTTTGATCATCAAAACGCTGAGCCGAAGGGATTGTGAAGAGTCTGAATGTTTGGAAACTAAGAAGCCAGCTTTTGTGCTGCCTGAAGGTTGTAGAAGGGACCTGGAGCGAAGCGGGGAAGGCTGTAGTTGGTTCACATTTGGGTTAAGTAGCAAAGGACTGGTATAGTTAGTAGTAAGACTCTGAGGAAGTCCTAGTAAATAAACACAATTATTTATTTCCTGTTAAACTGATGTAGGGTATAATTTAAAATGTAATGTTGAAATAAATATAAATCTTTTCACTTACATTCCATAAGCGTCGATTTTATGATTATTCAAATGATTACCAAATGATAAGGGAAATACCCGATACAATAAAGTATTTGATTTTCAAAAGCTTTTTTTTTTGTATCATGAGATATTATTTATTTTTAAATTAAAGTAAAGTTGTTTCAAACTATTGCGCAATATTTCGAGACTAAGATTATATATATATATATATATATATATATATATATATATATATATATATATATATATATATATATATAAACTCTATTTACATCTAGAGCCTATTTCTTTTAATAATAGGCTTCATTGATCACCCGTCAATAGTTATTAGCTTGTATTGATACTAAGCGAGACTAGCGTAGAGGTGGTCATGACCAAATTTTCACATTACAGAATAAAATAAAAGATTATATATACATACATACATACACACAACACACACACACACACACACACACATATATATATATATATACAGAGAGAGAGAGAGAGATGTGTGTGTGTGTGTACTGATATACTCGACTTAGCTAAAGTAGTTTAAGTAGTTCATAAGAATACATTTTTTGTGAGTGTAGCTTAGGAATCGAAATGTTGATTCATCCCACATTTCTTTTGCATCCTTCAGCTTTATATATAAAAAATATAAAAGTTTAAAACAGTTTTTTTTTGTTTTTGCCGAGATTCTTCATGAGTATAACGAAACCCTTACCAAATACGATTGCAAAGACAGTTTGTGTTTAAAACAAACTTAGAATCGGCCTTCCTAGTGATCCGTTTAGGCAGGTAATAAGGAAGGTTTCAATATTTTCATAAAAAAAATCAGAAACTATGAACTACAAGCCAACAACATCTACAACACTAATCTCCGTCGATACAAAAATTAGAGACATACTTGTGTCGAAAGTGTTGCCGATACTGTTGTATTGTTAGTTTGACAAACGACTTCAAATTTCAGAATACGGAGATTCATTAATGTATTATTATTACACTAGTCGACCGGCGGCGTAGCATACGCCGCTATTTTGCAGGGACGGCCTTAGGCTTCAGCGACCTATCCGACCGCAGCGGACCCACACTTTCATAGGACCCGAATTAATTCTATGTGTAAATTATTAAATTAAACCATTTTATAACTTATAACAGATTTCTCGCGGCCGCCTGATTTTCCAGGAGCTCCTGGAAATCTCCTGAAATAGCAAAATATATGAAAAAGTCATAAAATCTCCGGAAATTATTAAAATATTTTTAAAACTCATACACATCTCATGAAATTTATAGAAAAAAATTGTCTATCCTACGGGCGATAAATAAAAACGGCATTATGCATTAGCCGTAATTGTGTAATCTGGCGAAAGAAGCTTCTCGCGCCTCAAACTAATGAAGAATTACTTTAGTTCAACAATTTTAGTAGATAGATTGAAACAATCATTAATTGTTGTTATTGAGCGTTATCTATTTATGATGATACACTGTAAGACTTCGCTACACGCAAGGCTCGCAAAGATTGTGGGATAACTCTATCCGCAGAAATAAAAGAGTAATCTTTCATTTACTTCTTCTTCTCGTCCAAAATCTTGAGCGAAGAAGAGAATTATATATATATATATATATATATATATATATATAGGTTCATAGAACCCGCACTTTCATAGGACCCGCTTAAATTCAAGGTGTATACATTATTAAATTAAACCATTGTATAACTTAAAAGAGATTTCAATCGCCCTCCTGTCGATTTACCAGGAGCTCCTGGAAATCTCCCGAAATCGCTAATTATACAAAAAGTTCTTAAAATATACGGAAATATATAAACAAAAATTGTCATTTTGGGGTGTCATTCAATATGGAAAACTCCAATCTTACGCGCGGCATTATGCATCAGCCGTAATTGTGTCACCTGGTGAAAGAAGCTTTTCGTGCCTCAAACTAATGAAGAATTACTTGAGGTCAACAATTCTCAAATATTTGGTAATTCTTGCTATTGTGCGTGATCTATGTAGCAAACATAATTATTATGATATACTCTATGACTTTGCTACACGCAAGTTTCGTAAAGTAATTCTGTAGGTAGTTAAGAATTGATAAAATGCATAGACGGATTTACTTTCTAATACAAACTCTTAAATTTCACTTATTGCCCGCTTCCCTACCCAAACTTGGCCCCGTGAAATTCGTTCCGCATAGGGCCCCACAATGGTTAAGTCCGGCCATGCTGTTTACATATATATACATAGTAGATTACTTAATCTCTTTCCATGACTTCTAAGTCACAATGGTTAAGTCCGGCGCTGCTGTTTTGTGTTTGTAAAATGTTTGTTTGTAAAATGTTTTACAATGTTTCGAATGTTCCGTCAGAGTTAAAGATAGTTTACTTTCTAGTCTAAACCTTCCACAGAACAAAGGGGGATGGGAGCGGGCAGGATTTGATAAATTTAAACGACAGTCCAGCACTCAGGCAGCCATCCGTAGTGTGAATACTACTCTTGTGTTTTCTCGTGGACTATCCAAAGAAATAAGAGAGCTATTATTCCTTTACTTCTTGTTTAAACTTTTGAGGGAAGAATAGAATTATATATATAGATTGTTAATATTCATATGTACTCAATTAAATGACAAAGATATAGCTAAATCCAAGGTGTCACTTACATAAATCGCATCACGTTTACAAACAGTATACCTACTAACGATTGTTAAGAAATGTAAACTCAAACTCAATGACCACATCACAAGGTCATCAGGGCTCGTAAAGACCTTTCTTCAGGGAACATTACGGGAAGAAGATGACGTAGAATACAAAGAAAGGCAAAGGACAGAGAAAAATGGAAAAAGAAGGTTGATAATACAATTTAAAAAAAATACTTTTTTTAATAAAGAATCTAAAACAGTTTCAGAATAATGTGCTGAAAATTATTTTGGGAAACATATTATCCAAAGTAAATAGTCTTCCGTGTTTTTTATTTTACTATTAATACTAAATAGTTATAACAATGGTATAAAAAAGATTTTTCCATAGTTAATTTTAAGAATAATTTTTTTGTTTGTTTTCAGAAAAAAAAGTAGCAATTACATCATAACTTTGAAAGGTTTAAAATATCATGATGTCTGATTGTTATTATTTGTTTCTAGTTTACGAGATTTAAACAAGACGGATGGACGGACGGTGGAAGGACGGACGGACGGACATTCTACACAAAACTAATAGCGGCTATTCCACTTTCGCTATAAAAAAATAAAAACTTGAAGTACGGAAAGTCCGTAATTAGACAGTCGGAATTTCTTAAAATTAATTTTTGTTTTACTTCTTCTATTAGAATATTCACCAACATAGCTTGACTAAAAAATTTAAAATATATTAGCGTTTCTTATTTCATATGTCTATAGATTTAGGCTTTTTTAATAGGGAGAGAACAAACTGTAATAGTAAAAGGTTCTGAATCCTAATCAATGATATTAAACTCAGGTGTACCTCAATGAGCTGTCTTAGATCCAATACTATTTCAAAGCTACATACATATTTTACCAAACTATTTCAGGAAAGGAAATCAGATTATTTCTAGACGATTGCATTATATACAGAGCAAAAAAAAACAACAGATGATAAAGAATTTGTTTAAAAAAAAAAGATGAATTACAGAAATGGTAATCAAATTAGTTTGTTTTCACATGCACAGAAATGTCAGTTATTAAGACTAAAAACAATTGAACGAAAACAATTTATTCCACTTATCTTATTCATGGTTAATTACTTACACAGACTAAAAACTAAAAATATCTAGGTGTTATAATGAATGAAAAACCTTTATAGAATCCCCATTTTTATGAAATTATTTTAAAAAATTAAAAAGCATTATGGTTTGTAAAAGAAATTTCTACAAATCAAATAATTTCATAAATCACAATTGTTATTTAACCTAGGTTAAGCCAATAAACGATTATGCATCCTCTGTTTTGGGAATTTTGAACTCAAGAAAACATTAATAAACTGGAACAGACACAAAATAGAACAGTGCGATTCATAACAAACAAATATTCATATTTGACTAGAGTAACACTTTAGTAAAATCACTAAATTTAGAAAGCCTTTAGGACAGAAGACTCAAAAGTAAAGTAGCAATTATACATAAAACACTGAACCATAATCTTCAAATACAAAAAACAAAATTTAATTAAATACTCAGAAAACACAAAGATAAAGGAGCATTCCTCAATCCATATGCTAGGACGAATTTGTACAAATACTCCTTCTTCCCTAGTGCTATTAGAGTATGTAATGGTTTGCCTCAGTCTGTCAGTAAAACCAATGCATTTTAAAACCTAAAATAGGATAAGATCTTTTCCTAGAGATGACTCCATCTTCACAAATCGTATTTTACATTCACTAACGTTTTTAATAGACCTTTTTTATTCAATGGACAATATTAGAACTGTTTTTTTTCGACTAAGAATAAAGGCCTAAATGTATATCTAGAACTAGTCGTTTTAGAATGGTGATACACATTATCATTAACTACAGTCTTTAAAATTTTAAATAGTAGAAGTGCTCTTCACACAGATACATACACACACTTTCATAGAGATGTATAAACACAATTCATAATAAAAAAATTGATGTAAGGATTATTCAAAACATTTAATCTGACATTATCTACATATAAATGAGAATTAGATTGAAGATCTAGATCTGCGAAGAAATAAACATTCAAAAGGAAAGACGATTTTAAAGAGAGTCTGTATTATCTCACAAATTTAAAAGTGATCTCCTACAGACGTTAGATAAACATATTCCAAATGATGTCAAAGGAAAAGAAAACTTTTTAATGCGTCACACGGCTTAGTTACATTAAAACATAAATTTGAACAGGTAAGAGTTGATAAGGGTTTATAAAACATTTTAGCACAATTTTTTATAGCATTTACTTTAATGAACTCATTCTGAATTACATGAAAGAAAAAAACAACATTACATTAAATGGCCTTTTTTAGACTTTAAAATGTCTTTTTGAACAAGAGAGAGTTCACAAGAGTTATTAGATATTAACTTAAAAATGTTTTGAGTATTTAATTTAATAAAACCATTTGGAATGACTTCAAAGAAAAAACAAACTATTGTTTTCTACGTCATGGTTAGGTTATACTAAAAATATATTTTTCAACACGATAGAATTAACGAGGGTTAATAAAACATTTTTGCACAATTTTTAATATAATTTATTTTAATGAATTCATTCCAAGTTACATCAAAGAGGCGCTGTGGCTGAGCGGTAAAGCGCTTGCCTTCTGAACCGGGGACCGAGGTTCGAATCCTGGTGAAGACTGAGATTTTTAATTTCGGGATCTTCGGGCGCCTCTGAGTCCACCCAGCTCTAATGTGTACCTGACATTAGTTAGGGAAAAGTAAAGGCGGTTGGTCGTTGTGCTGGCCACATGACACCCTTGTTTACCATAGGCCACAGAAACAGATGACCTTTACATCATCTGCCCTATCTGAAAGGGGAATTAAGAAGATTAAGTTACATCAAAGAAAAGAAAAATTCACTACGTCAAACGGTCTATTTAGACTTAAAAATGTCTTTTGCAACGCGATAAAGTTGACATTGGCGTAAATGTTATTTTAGCATTTCCTTTAATAAACTGATTCCGAATGACGTCAAAGAAGAAAAATGCACTACGACACACAATGATAAGATTTAGCTAAAGATGAAATATAATTCTGAAAATACATTTTCTTTCTTTGTCTGATATCTTTTAGTTTATACAGTCTTGCAAAAATGTAGTATTTAAGAATAAATTATTTTTATTGTTATAATTTTCTGACTAATATAACTTTTATTTTTAATACACGATCCTCTCCTCTTCTCTTTAATAATATAAACGTGGAAATATCGTAAAGATTAACGTGATGGTAAAGTAGTAAAGTGCTTGGTTTCTTAATTTTTAGATCTCGAGTTTAAATCCCTGAGAAGACTAAGATTTCGAGCCTCGAAAGTTTAAGGACACCCCTGATACAAACCAACTGTAATGTGTAATGAGTAGCTGATATTCTTTGGAAAGTTAATGTGGTTAGTCTACGTGATACTCTCGTTAACCTTTGTCCGGAAAAAAAAAGATCCTAAGGTCTAAAAGTTTAATATTAATCAAGATGTTATTTTGTATGTGTTGAATCGGTATGTATGTAAAACGTTTCTTTTATTTCAAGAACTAACACAAAAAATGGAAAAAAAAAACTTTTAATTTCTATAGAAGACAAAATACAACAGCTTTGAGAAGGAGGTGCCAACCCTATGAGACCAGTGTCTCATATGTCTACAAATCCGTTCATGACGCTCATGTATTTTTTTAGACAACATCCAACGGGTCTACCTAAGCAGCCAAAATGATTGCACAGAGAAACAATCTCTTAATGTTCATTAACTCCACTTGGAGTTAAATTGATACAACAGTTAACGCTCTACAAGAGGTGGAAGGTGAGGGATAGATATCGTGATTAGAACAACACAGTATCTCAAACTTAAAATATCACTCCATTTCAATAATTCTGAATGCTATAATCTTCAATCATTTCCAAGCTTTGGAGTCACGCTGAATAGATAATAGCGACTTATAGACATCGTTAGAAAATACACACATTAGTTAAGTATTTCTAAGTCGTGTATGTGACAACGTTTTACTCATATAAAAGCATCTATTGTTTTCTAATTAATAACAAATAAATTATAGTTTTTTAATTGAATACATTTTAGGTTTTCTTTTAGCAATATTGTGTAGTCTTCTTACTGTATATTATATGCTTTATATTCCAATGTATTTAAAACCATTAATCATATAATAGAGTTCTGAAGCAAATTTTAAAGCACATTAACATTACTAAGTAATTTAAAAAAACATAAAATCATTAATTTTTTCTTTAACAATTAGAAACATTAATTCAATGACACTTATTCACATTTTAAAACATGTAACTATTTGTTGAAGAGGCATCTTTCCTTCATTGACACTATAACTAACCCATTATCTGCAAACGGTATATGAAGTAAAAAGTAAATTTCAATGTAAATATAAGCATAACTCCGCCATATGCCGGTCCCAAGCCCGGGTGAGAAAGGAGGAGGGTTTGGCGTTGGGCTAGCGACCCCACCCTGTAAAACCACTATTGCTACAGAAACGGCAAACTCGACACATAATGAAAACTATACATGCGGCGAGGGCGGCCAAACCCTGATGGATCAAAGCCAACTGGAAGTCCAATACCCGATACATGGCAAGCCTTTCAACGCAAGTAAACCGACTCTTATAGGCACGTGGAATGTAAGAACCCTGAATCAATGCGGTAAACTGGCCCAACTTTTAAGAGAGTTTGACTCTTACCGGCTGGACATCCTTGGGATCTGCGAGATGCGGTGGACATCAAGTGGACAAATAATCAATGATGGCAAGACAATAATATATTCAGGACATGACAAGGAGCACATTGGTGGTGTAGGAATCATCATGTCTAAAATAGCAGCTTCAGCGCTAATTGCTTGGAAGCCAGTCAGTGACCACATCATTACAGCTCGACTCTAAACAAAGCAAATTAAAGTCACTACCATCGAAGCTTATGCCCCTACAGAGGATGCAGAAGATACCATCAAAGATCATTTCTATAATCAACTACAAACCACTCTTGATGAAACACCTACTCACGACCTAATTCTACTGATGGGAGACTTTAACGCCAAAATCAATCCCAACCGAACTGGCTTTGAATATGTAATGGGACCATATGGCTCTGCAGAAAACATCAGTGATAAGGGCGAGCGCTTGATTTCTCTCTGCGCATCCAACAGCCTTTCAATTGGAAACACGTATTTTAAGCACAAACAAATACACAAAAAAACATGGCGATCACCAAATGGAGAAACCTTCAACGAGATAAATTACATTTGCATCTCCAAACGATGGAGGTCATCTCTGTTAGACGTGCGGACCCGCAGAGGAGCTGATATCGGCTCAGACCACTACCTTGTCAGTGGCAAATGTAAGCTCCGATTGAAACGCCAACCAAAACGAGCCACATGACCCCGCCCATTTAATGTAGAGAAGCTTAAAGACGGCAATACTGCAGCACAGTTCCAATTGAAACTAACGAACCGCTTTGAGGCTCTTGCAGATATATTGACCCTTGAAGAAGAGTGGGCCAACTTCAAAGATACCATTATTGGGTGCGCGGAAGAAGTTATCGGAAGGAGGCGAGGTTTATACAAGGAACGGTGGATACAAGACAGAACATGGAAATTGATAGATGAGAGGAAAGAGGCCAAATGTAGACGAGATCAGAAAAATGAAACACAGGATCACAGCCTAGCGGAAGAAGCCTATAGGGAATCAGATCTGAAAGTAAAAAGAAGCTGTCGGCGAGATAAACGGGACTGGATTGAGCAGAAGGGACAAGAGGCACAAGCAGCTGCAAGCAGAAATGACACAAAAACCCTCCATCGTATTGTCCGAGATCTCACTGGAGCAAAGAGTGGAAATGGGGCACCAATAAAAGACAAGGAAGGCAAAACTTTGTTAACGAAAGAAGAAAAGGATGCAAGATGGGTAGAGCACTTTAAAGAGACCCTTAACCAACTGTCGCCAGACCTAACTTACATATTCAAGGACCCCTCTTTAGACAATGATCTCAAGGTCAAGACAGACCCAATAACTGCTGAGGAGGTTACCATAGCCATAGCAGTGCTAAAGAATAACAAAGCACCAGGACTAGACATGATATCAGCAGAAATGCTAAAATATGGGGGACAGTGCATTGTTAACAGAATGACTGATCTCTTAAATCTCTGTTGGCGAACTTCAAAAGTCCCAGAGGACTGGCAAAAGGGAGTGATTGTAAAGCTTCCAAAAAAGGGCAACTTGGCAGACTGCAACAACTGGAGGGGCATTACTCTCCTCTCTGTTCCAGGCAAAGTTTTCAGCACTGTTTTATTGAGACGGCTTCAACAGTCTGTAGATGAAAGGCTCAGAGAAGAACAAGCAGGTTTCCGAAGAGGCAGATCATGTAGAGAGCAGATTTTCGTTTTACGAAATATCATAGAACAAAGTCTTGAGTACCAACAACGGCTAACGATCAGTTTCGTGGACTTCAAAAAAGCGTTTGATAGTGTCCACCGAGAATCACTATGGAAAATAGTTAGAGAATACGGTATCCCAGAAAAATTCGTCCAGATCCTACGACACCTTTACAGTCAGTCTAGTTGCTGCATTAAAACAGAAGAGGGAACAACAGAGTTTTTTACAATCGAGACAGGTGTTAGACAGGGGTGTATCTTATCTCCCTTCCTTTTCCTCCTAGCCATCGACTACATAATGAGAGCAATGAACCAGACTGCCTTTGGTATTCCATGGCATGAACAACTCCGATTAACGGACTTGGACTTTGCTGATGATGTTGCACTACTCGGGGCTACAAATAAATGCATTCAAGAAATGACGGAGAGCCTAGACAGAGAGGCACCCAAAATTGGCCTCCGCATAAACTTGGATAAGACTAAAATTATGCGAGTTGGATATAAGGCAAAGGGTGTTCCCGTCAGACTTTGCGAGTCAAAGCTTGAAGAGCTGGACAAGTTCACGTACCTTGGCAGCATTATAACAAATGATGGAGATGCTTACCATAATATAGCATGTCGAATAGGAAAGGCAGGGACCATTTTCCAAAGGCTGCAGCATATTTGGACTAGCCAAGCCATTGGACTCGAGACAAAATACACCTTCTCAACACAATCGTCATTCCAACTGCTACATATGCATGTGAGACGTGGAAGTCATCTGTCAAAATTGAGAAAAGACTAAATGTGGCTCAACAGAGATTGCTGAGACGGATTTTGGGAGTCAGTTACACAGACCGGATCTCAAACAAGGAAATCCTATGCCGAACTGGGAGTCGAACACTTAGTGAGGTTGTGACTGAACGTCGCATGCGGTTTGCGGGACATGTTCTACGTCAAAATGAATTACGCACACCAAGAGCTGCGATAACATGGAAGCCAAAACGAGGAAAGCGCAAACAGGGACGTCCTCGTATTACCTGGCGACACACCTTCATGGAGGACCTCAGAACAGTGGACACCAGGTGGGAGGCTTCAGACATTGCCAGTGACCGATCATTATGGAGACAGCTTGCCGCCCAATGCGCCGAACGGCGTGGGAGGACCTAAGTCTAAGTCTAAGTAATAAGCATAACATTAATTCCAAGTTTAGTCAATTTTCAGATCTTATTAGCCAAATAAACGTAATCTCATCAGGCTATATATATAAATTATATTTTATCGTCAAAAAAAAAAGTTAAAACATTTAAGTCCTTTAACATACTAGTTTGTCAATTTGTGAACATGTAATATGTGTTAATAATAACTTAATATAGTCTATTTTTTTCCTTTAACTATTTTTACAAAATGAAAACACTTTCTGTGATTGTTGTACGTTAAGTACACATGTGTACAATGTTTACATGGAATGTCTCATGTTTGAGTAAATGCATACATATGAAAAAAATATAAATAGCTCATGTTTATATCTGTGCACAATGAAGTTCTAACGTTGATGAAATAATATAGTTAACTTATGTAAGTTACTGAGGTTTAATAAATAGGCTTCAACTAGTTTAGTATAATTACAGTTTCGGTTGCCATCTTAAGTTTGTCATATTCATTCTATCCTATAGATAACAAGATTCAGTTTCGTTTCTTTCTGTGTCAAAATACTTTCTGTACATGTTGTAATGTACTAGTTTAGAGAGTAGGTTAGTTTTGTTAGTTAAATATATTGTGTATAGTTTTAGCGACGGTAAAAGTAATGACGTAGTAAGACAGACTAATGACATGGGTAGACTTAGTCGAACAAGAGACCAACATGGCGTTATGTTAGAAGTAGGCTGTGTTTTGAATTGTAGTTGAATAGTAGTTAGATATAGCGACGTTTTAGATAGACTGGACGGATTTCCCAGTGGTTAATAAAGTCTCATTTTATAGAACTGAATGTTGTTATCAAGTATATCTATTTTGTAATGTTCTGTGGCTAATGTTAAGTAATTATTGATACATAATCGAAGTCAGATTAGATTAGCCCACAACAATGTCAATACTAGCGAGTGTTTGTGATGATCAGTTTATATCAAGAAAAATTCTTTTAATGTTAAAAAGAAATAATAATAATAATCAAGAGACTACGCGTATACCACAAATAAAATAATTGTTCTTATTTTTATTCATTCTCCATAATATCGTAAACATTATTTAAATTGTCCTGTAACAATGAGTGTAATAAAATTAATAGTTCTGGTTTTAGGGACCAACATGACTAAAAGTTGTATATACAGAAATTTTTATCATTATAAATAAAGGATATGTGTCATTTAGTGCACTGGTACTCACACAAATAATTGTTTTCAGTGTGATTTAATTTCTTTTTTTTTTTACAACTTTTTCAGTCAATTGTACTTAAATCTACAACAGTCATGTTTGCCGACTTCGTCTATCAATGTAGTTTACATCTGTATTTAGTCAAATATCGGGTGAGGTAGTGTAGATAGATACGTTCTTGATGTTCCCAACGAGTGTCACTGACGTTCTTCATGAGTAATCGAAATTATATATTCTTCATTACTTCTCGCTCTTCCTTGACAAGGATGTTGGCTATTAAAATGTTATTTGTAATGCAATGTGACCATATCATCTTAACCTGTTAGAAATTCATATTGAGTTATACATAGCGTTCTAAATATCAAATATCAGAGCTAGCTGAGTGACAAAGCGCTTGGCTTCAGAACCTAGAGGGTCCATGGATCAAATCCTGGTGAAGACTGCAATTTTATTTTAAACATTGGGATCTTAAGAGGTCAACATACCTAACACTTATTGCGGAAAAGTAAAGGCCCTTAGTCATTGATCTGATTACATGACATCCACATAAGCAGAAGACATTTACATCACCTGCCCTATATAGATCTTATGGTCTAAAAGAGAATGTTACTTATATTGCGCGATTCGGGTTGACAGAATGATCATCTGGCACATGTGACGATGACGATGAACTTTGCACATAAATTTGACCCGTGTTATGGTCCTGTGATGAGAAGCCTTCGCGGACTAGAGACAGTGTTTGTGATGTGTTGTGTTGAGCAGTGTTTACAGAAGGCCTGGTTAGATGAGAGAGAGACTTAACAAATATATATATATATATATATATATATATATATATATATATATATATATATATATATACAGAGAGAGAGAGAGACAGAGAGAGAGTGAGACAGACAGACAGACAGAGACATGAACAGGACAGAGATAGAAAATGATGCACAGAAAGATTTATTAGTTATAAAGGAATGATTGCATGACGAAATAGTGAGCTTGACTAAACTTTTGTTCCTTATCTTGTGTATTTAAATAAAAAAAGGTTTCTGCAAACAAAAAATTACTTTAATATAAAGTAAAGAAAAATTACAATAAATATTTTTATCCCTCAAACAGTTGGCCTCTTTATTTTTTTTTACACTTAGGCCTACTTTTATAGATACCATACTTCATAGTCAAGTGAAACACATTATGAGTCACACTGAAACTATTTACCAAGAATATCAATTAATGCTTGGGTAAAGTGACGAAAGTATTGTTGAGTTGTTCAGGACGGAAATGAAATTATGAAAGTTGTAGTCATGATGAAGAATATGTATCAAGCTATTTCTAGCGAAGAGAGAAGCTTCACAGCCTACATATTTTGTGAACAAAAACAATGCGTTTCACTAATATACAATTTTGTACAAGTACGAGTTTGTTTGTTTTTTAAATTGAGTTTAAATAAATAAATAAATAATGACAGGTTACTATTTTCATAAAGCAAGGATCGCCAATGTTGCCTTTATTGTTATTTTGTTTGCAGGTAAGCATAAAGTCGATAATATTTAAGTAATTATACCGTATAAAACATATTTAAACACCACAAATTAAAAGTGCATAAAAAGTTAATACAAGTGCATAAAAAGGTAATAAAGGTGCATTAAAAGTTAATAAAAGTGCATGAAAAAATATAGAAATGTAAATTCCAAAGATAGATGAATAGCCTTTAGAGTAGAAATAGAGGGTCACCTATTTAAAGCTTGCTACATAATTTGCTGAAATTGAATTGGGGCAATATAAATATACCGGTCCTGTCAAATCCTAAATCTTCGCAATGTTTAAAGAATTGTGAGAATCTCGGGCATCATTATGCTTCGTTAGATTAGTATGTTGAAGATTTGAGGTTTTTTTTATATGAAAATTGAGCTCGAAGACTGTTTTTTTTTTCTTTAGGCTTCAACGTATAATGTAAACTAATTATATTAAACTATGTGAAATTTAAAACGAATTAATATCTTACCATTTGCCATTTCACTGTAATATTTTAAAATACCATTATATTTTTATCTATTACTTTTTAATTACACACGTTTTTTGTCATCCCAACTCAAAATTGCAATATATTAATTAAAAAAAGGTATTGAAATATATAGGGAGGCCGCCTTCTTTTATGTCCTTCGCAAAACGAAGGTGTAATGTGGTCAACACAACCACCAATCGCCTTTACTTTACTCAAGTCAGGTACCATTTAGGGTTGGGTGGACTTAGAGAAGTCCTTAAAATATCGAAAATAAAAAATCCCAATCTTTATTGAGTTACGAAGCAGAGAGACAATCATTTTATCACTTTGCTTTAACTATTTATACAATATGTGCAAACTTTTTTTTTGTTATGTTTATATTCTGTTTCAGAGAAAAACAAAGGTTGTCCCTTGGCTGAGGAAGGCAAACCGTACAGTTTTGTCAGCTCATTCATGCATAACTTCAGCGATTCAGTGGATTGCACATGGCAAAAAGATGGCAGACCTTTGTCTATGTGTAATCACAATTTGCTATGTATTGATGTGTTGCCGACCAACACAATTACAACTTTGAAACAAACCAACAGGACTGTGTATGCATTCAATTTAACACTCTCATCTGTATCCCGAGACGATACAGCCTTATGGTCTCTACGTTACATGTTACCAGCAAGTGAGAAATGGCCATATCCTTTGTACACATGCAATTTATCAACATATGGTAAAGCCAGTTTCTTAACTCTATTTATATTTTGCAAATTCTCTCAGAAACTGTAAACACAATATGAATCATGTTTATTTCATATGGACTATTGTAGTTATCAGTTTGCATATTTTTATATTTATATCATGCAATAGTATTAAAAAGGATGTATACCAACAATGAAATATAAGGGGAACCCACATTAACTCTTTCTCTCCTAACTGACGATACCAGCGTTGATTCCACCAGAATGTGGTAAATAATTACAGAAAGAAAGAGTTAATAAAGCCCGCTATGATTATATGATTACAAATTTAAAATGAAAAGTAAATACTTATATGTTACCATTCCAAGGATTAAATAGTAAACACAGAATATTCGTAACAAAAGCACATACAATATATACTTTCTTGTTGCTTCTTTTTAATAACCAGAGTCTGCATAAGACAAAAAAGCCTTATGACTCTGGGTATCTTAAATCTTGGGCATACTGTTTACGACAAGCCAATTTAACAGATTCCACATTTTCGTCGTGGACTTAAGTTTTTTTAACAGAATGTGCACTATTTAAAAAAAACTGTTTTTTGTTTATATTACGTTTCCTCAGCCAGAGGCAACAACAGCATCTGTGAAGAAACTGTTCAAAGCGATAACCTCAAGATATCCTGTACTATATTGAACATTTACCCTCAAGCAAATGGTCAGCTGTTTATAACATCCAGTCTTGTAACTATAAACGTTCTTTTTATATCCATCTATCTATATCTTCATAACAGAAACTAAAAATTGAATCCATCTTCTAGTTCATAGGACATGATATCGTGCTCATTATAATGTGTATAGCATTGAGCATAACTAATTGATTACAAGCGTGGTCGAGAGGCTAAGTGCGCTCGAGGTTCGACACCCGACTCGGGCAGAGTTGCGTTTACTGAGCTGCCTAAAGGCAGCACGGAAAACCAACTCCTAGATACCCCCTCCCCCCCCCCCCCCCACCGGGCCACAAATGAGATTGGACCAAAGCGCTCTGAGCATGCTATAAGCATGAAAGTAGCGCTATATAAAAGCTATAATAATAATAATAATAATAATAATATAAAAGCTATAATAATAATATTTAATATTTTACAATCAATTTAATGTATACTAGATTTAAAGCAGTGGCGTTGGCCTGTTATGAAAAGATGTAACATATAATAGGGACATTGTCCGAAAATGTAATTATTAAATAAAGAGTTCTCGTGTTTTCGTCAAAGTACTAACCTGTATGGAAATATCGAAGTTTTGTTGGTAAACAGATAGTCTTTAAGCACCTTTAAAACTTCTCGTGCATGTCAAATTAAATTACGTCACCGCAAACGTAATTGACATACTTTCGTTTACGTCACGATAAAAGGCTAATCATTTCTCTACACGTCACTAGCACACAAACATACACTAATTGACTAATGAAAAAAACAGCGTAAATCACTCATATATTGTTCAAGAAAGATGCCTTTCTAAAACACACACGATCCTTAAAGACAACCTGCACCCATTAAACACTGTTACATCAGATCAGAACGAAGTGGTCGTCTCCTTTCCATTAAGACTAAAACAGAAAGATTTAAAAACTCCTTTATCCCATTATCGGTCATAGTAATACAAGATCATCTGTCGTCATCGAGAAAAACATAGAAGTCTAATTCATAAAGAGCTAGTTGTGAGTGTGTATGTGTTTCGTCTGTGAATGTTGTTTGTATTTGCATCTATATGTGGGAAGCGTGGTCGAGAGGCTAAGTGCGCTTGAAATTGGCTTGTCTTGGCAACCTAGAAGGGGGTCGAGGTTTGACACCCGACTCGGGCAGAGTAGCGTTTACTGAACGCCTAAAGTCAGCATGGAAAACCAACTCCTAGATATCCCCTCTTTCCCACTGGTCCACAAACGAGATTGGACCAAAGCGCACTGAGCATGCTATGAGCATGAAAGTAGCGCTATATAAAAGCTATAATAATAATATTGTTACAGTAGTTACGCTGAGCTGGTCAATTGTAGTGAAACTGAATTTCCATTTAATTAAACTTATATTGTCTTATCTTCTGCTAACTAACTTTTACTAACTCAAGCAGGCAGGTTATATGGGTTATTGGTACACATTGCAAACAGTGCACAATTAAAGTTAGGGCAAGCTCCCATGGGGACTCCTCCAGAATGGAGCCTTAAAAAAAAAGAGATAAAAATATCCGATGGTTCAGAATCTTTAAAAAAATTTTTTCCCCATTTTTTTACACTGGCGAAAATGCGATTTAGAAGAGTAAGCTTGTACCATTCTCGGAATAAAATGCAGCTCCGGATTTATGAAAGTGGGACTACCAAGGCCTTACACTTCACATATTAATTTTTTAAAAGAAAAGTGAGATAAATATTCAAGAACTCTATGTCTTTCTTCTAAAATATAGCCTACTTTCATATACAGGGTATAAATATGTTTATTCATATGTGATTACTATTAGAGCTTTAGAAAAATTGTAGGGGCTTTCACAAAATTTATCCCTGGGGCATCCACATACTCAAATCCGTCCCTGATTACACAAATACATTCGCTATATTTGCCTTAATTACCTTTTCTGCGTCTTCCTCAATTCAACCTTGGCTGAAATCCTTTTTTATACTAAGACTTTGTTAGCAACTCATGACTGTTTTTCAACCTTTTTTTATGTTGTTGGGGGGGGGGGGGGGGAAGGTGTAAACGGCTTTAAGTTAACAATGTAAATCAATTTATTGTTCTATATCTAAATTCTTTATATGTTGTTTGTATTTTACATTAGTCGGCAAGAATACACAGACATATGGAGTGTTATCATAATGTATCGGCTAGCAAGCCTGACTACTACACGTCGAGATGTGAAACTCAGATAGCTCTAAGAAATATAAATGTGACTTCAGACTCACTTTATGTAGCGATATATCCTAGTTTAAGAAATACAGAAGAGGATACTAAATATGGACAAAATGTTAAACTACAGAGGTTCAAATGTAAGCTTTTGTCCTTATAACATTTCAGCATGAATATATATATAGAACAAAAAAGCACAAAATATATTTTCATTATATATATATATATATATATATATATATATATATATATTGGGCATATATGCCCAACCTGCGATCGCAGCTGTATATCAAGGATTGGCCTCTTTAGTCACACAAGAAGTTGCAAAGGGAAAAATCGTCTTTCGAGACGTAAAATGCCACAGATATATATATATTAAATCGCATTATTTAAATTCGAAGATATCTAAACTTAAAAAAATCATTATATGCATGACATAAACTAACACACATTTCAATTTTGGCACTAACTACAGTTTGCCTAGAATATGCTACATAATTCCTTTTACCAATCTAATTGGCGGCTGCTTAGTTGTAAAGCGCTTGGATTCCAAACCGGGAGTCCTGGGCTTGAATCTCAGTTAAGACTGGGATTTGGAACTTTGGGTTCTCTATAGCGCCCCTGAGTACACCCAACTAAGGGCTACCGGACGTTAGCTAGAGATAAGCAATGAGGTTGGTCATTGTGCTGGTAATATCACACCCTCCTTAATTGTGGGCCGCAGAAACAAATAACCTTTACATCAAATGCACTATAGATAGTAAGGTCTAAAAAGGGGAGCATAACTATTTTAATTTAATTAAATAGCAAGATGAATGCATTTAAAGATAATACTTATGCATTATTATATTATACTTTTATTTTTAATTAAAAGATCTGCTTAATGACTACAAACTTTTTAAATAGTATTTTTCTCTGGTTAAATATAAATCGCTTAGTTACAAAAATTAATTACTGTAATTACGAGGCTTATCATTGCAATAAAAATATGTACTTTGTAGTCTGAAATTTCAAAGTGATTTTGAGCTTCTGAATGATGAAGCTAATTTTCTTCAAAAGAAATTAACTTTTTTGTCGTTGTTATTCTTAAACATTAATATTATTATTTCACTTCCAGCTGCTTCAATTTTGGCATTACATGGCTGCCAGGAAATAATTGAACTGGGTGAAAGTATACATTGTTCATGTAGGCCTAACGATGATTCTACAATTCCAACACAGATTGCTTGGTATGATAGGAGCAATTCAGTATTAAGCATTGGAAATTTCAAACTTTCTGTTACAGCCACAGCTATCAACGAAGGTAAACAAGCTGCGGTATCATTATTCATTATCATTAGAAATTCAAATCACTGTAGACCAATCATGGTGACTTTGTCTACACGTTGGTGGAGAGAAGGCCGACTAGCTAAGCACTTGGCTTCCAAATCTGGGGTCCCAGGTTTCAATCTAGGTGAAGACTGGGATTTGAATTTTGGGATTTTAAGGGTCCACACAACTGTAATGGATACCCAACTTTAGTTGGGAAAAGTAAAGGCGAATGGTCGTTTACATGACGCCCTGCTTGTTAACAGTTGACCTAAGAAACAGATTATCTTGACATCATCTTCCCTCTAGTTCACAAGGTCAGATTCGTTTGGTCAACTGTGATACAGAAGTCCTACAAAATTTAAATGTGATACTTTGTAATAAATGTAGAGAATAATATATTAAAACTTATCAGGAGACATTTAAAAAAATTATATTTATAAAGACAATGTCACCTTTATGCAATTTATGGTGCGATTGTTTTTCTCTTAAAAATGATTGAATGTTAGATTTTAAAAAAACTTGGAACAATATTTTTTAACCCGCCCTCTCTTCACCAGAAAGAATCCTGGTTAAGCGAATTTATAGATCTATTACATTGTATAATATTCCAATGATAAACATTTAGATTAAAGACTTAGAAGATGATGCATAAAATTTTCCTGAAAATTGATTTATTTAACTTCAGCCAGAAAATCTTTGAATTCGAAAATACAAAATATTAACAAAGTTATCTCTAATCACCAGAATATGTTTGTCGAGGACGTACGGTTGTTGGAGTCGAAAGTGTTCCTGTTTTTTATAAACCTCAGTATTTCAGTAAGTAATGAATTCATTTGTAAGTTGAAAGACATTTATTGAGAAAGAAATCTTGGGAAATTTAAACGAAACTAAAAAGAACTTTAACAAAAAAAAATGTTGATATGTTTAAAAGTGTTTAGTACCTTTGTTTCGGTTAATAATGCCCGCCCCTGTCTTATGTTCCTTCAGAGTTGAAGATAATTTACTTCCTAGTCCAAACCTCCCGCAGGACGATGGGGGATGGGAGTGGGCAGGGTTTCAACACGGGACCATCGATAAGTCAAACCGCACGACCAGGCAGCCATCCATCGTCTCAGTGGATTAGCCTTAGCCTTAGACGTAATAAACAACTTTCTTGAAATGCAACTTTTATAAGATTAACCTTAATTAACACAGCGATAAATGAACGAAGTAAACAAAAGTAAATGCTAGCGGATAGCCTTTGGTATAAATTGAAATACTTAATACTATCAAGGAGTCTGTCGTGGTTGTATTTTTGCCTTGGATCATACAACCCTTTGACAGTCTACCAATTTAGTACGTTAATTAAGTCAAACAAGTAATGCCGATGGGCTGAAGTACAGTATCTAAAAACAAGCAGTTACAAATGATTGTTTAATGATATAATATAAACAATACATACAATTAGAGCAGACTAATAGCTGAAATTACATATTAGGTAATCATTCAGTAAACTTGCATTATTTACAAATAGATCACTGTCTTAGTATAAAGGGACAAATCGGTCACGAAGCCAGCTGTTCAATCCAATTAGGAGCAACGAAATAAAGATAAAAGTAACATAAAACGTAACTGAGAAAATACTGTGGGGAACAACACAAAAAGGCTACAACACAGGCTAAGTCCTCCAAGCCCAATCACAAGAAGCGATGACGTTTAAAAATTGGATTCTACAGTACTAAAAAATGCATACACGTACTATATGGTTTCAACGAAATCACTTCTCAATACTTTCGTATTTATTCTAACCGGATAAACCATAAAGCTTGCTATTCATCTATGTTTTCACCATGAATGATAAAGTACTTACATTCTTAGACAGATAACATTAAAACATTATCCTTTTCAGAAAGAGGCTTAAATTTAAGATGTGAGGTCAAGACCTATGACACATATTTATTGATAAATTGTAGCACTAGCAGAATTTACCCAGAAGGAGCGTGTTTTTTTACGTTTCAAGGGGAAGATGTAAGTGTGTATTATCTATTTTCACAAATGTTCATAAATCTCCAGTTGATCTTATCTTAATACATAAAGGTTATTAAAAGTTTACATGAATGTTTCATCTCTTATGACATTTTTTTTTTCGAATGTAATACAAAGTAAGATAGATAACGCAATTATAGTGTACAGCTAACTAATCATAATATATATATATAATTTTATTTATAAAGCGCTGTTAAAAAACATAATGTAGTCTCAAGGTGCTGTAATAACATTACAAACACTACGACTACATTTGCAAACTAATCTAAAAAAGCTTTAAACAGATAGATCTTAATGTTCTTCATAAAAGTGGTCTTGTAGCATGTTGTTAGGAAAATATTTTTAATAAGTATTTTACAGAATTAATATAGAATCTAGGCTGTAATTAGATGTAAATTGTTAAAATGTTCAACAAACAAATGTGAAAATTCTCTGTTAAAATAAAAAAAAAAGTTTTTTAAAGCTTATATTCAGCTTAATTGTATCAATTAGTTTGGATCAGTTTGTAATAGATCTATCTAACAATAACAAATCTGTAAGATTAAATATATTTTTACTATTTTATGTATTTATTTTTTTTTTATTTGCTAAGATCAATTTCATGCTTTTCATTTACTCAATGCCATATGATCCAATCATTTGTCAAGATTAGTTATAAAAAAAAATGGGGGCAGAAGGAGCTTTTTAAATAAATAGAAGGTTTTATAGTTAACTATATTTATGTTCAAACGACCTAAATCTCTACAAAACGTATAGAGGGGACTAATTCAAAATATTTCACCACATCTGTCAAGCACGGTTTCTTTCCCTTGTCCGATACCAAACACAATACTTATTTATCACTAGTTAATTTTTTTTTTCTTGATTCTTGTTTTGTCAGTTACAAAAAAAAAAAAAAAAAATTGTGCGAATTTAAAACTTAATCCCAGATTGGGTTTGGGTGAAATTACGTAAACAAACGTTTTACTAAACAGAGTTAAGCTATGGACTAGTAAAGACCTTTTTATTTTTCATATTATTATCAGTAGTAGTAGTAGCTGTAGTATCAAAATAATACAGTCTAGAATGTAACGTTATGATTAATTTTACTTATAAAAAATAAGTAGTATGTATACTCATATACATTTAAAATTATTAGTTAAATTAAAAATATTTTTTGTTAGTTTCTTAGTAATGGTCTAAGGAACATACCAGGATTACCATTTGTCAACGAATATATGACACTGTGTAATTTTACACTCTCGACTATAACATTGAGAGACGGTAATTACACAATAGCTGTTAACGTTTACCCTGTTATAACTGGTACTCATAGAGACAGATTTTATGGAACAAATTATACCATAACTTTTCATCATAGTAAGTACACTTCTTCTACCTCTTTACTGTATTTATCTACCAATTATGTGAGTTTTATTTAGTTGAAATATAACGTAGCTCCTCATACCTAGAGAGGTCGTGGTAGCCAAGTGGTAAGGCGCTTGGCTTTAGAACCTGGGAGTATCGGGCTTGAATCCCGTTATTGATTGGGATTTTGAATATCATGGATTGAAGGGTGCCTGGGAGTCCATCCAAACCTTGTGGGTGCCTAAAATTAATTAGGGGAAAATGCAGTTGGTCATTGTGTTAGTCACATGACACCTTTGCTAAAAGTGGGCTACACAAACAAGTGACCTTTCCTTCCTATAGAACGCAGGGTTTAGAGGGGCAACTTTACTTTTTATTTATCAATCCAAGAAATTATAATAATTCCCATACCCCGAAAAATGATCATGTTTACAGTAGCGACAATTTTTGATTCTATCATTTCTATGTAGGTTGTGTATTCCACAATATGAAGTGGACATTTTTTAGTTATTACGTACTCAAAATTTTGTTTTTTAAATAAACGCCATAAATTTTAATGAATAAATTACATAATTGATTGTTTTTTTTTTATATTTTGTATTTTGTTTACACAGACTAAAAACTTCAAATACCTAAGTGTTATAATAAATGAAAAATTCATGGAATACCAATAATGATGATATAAAATTAAAAAAAAATCAAAGCCTGCTTTAGATATAGGCTTTCAGTAGAATACCTAGGTTACCTGTAACTGTGTAAAATCCCTAGACAAAGCAGGAAATTGAGAAGCATTTTCTCTTCCTCATAATGTCAGCATTCTATGTTTCATTATGCATCGAGATAAACACATTTATCTTTTTTTAGAATATGTGAGTTCGATTCAAAATATGGATGCTCGGTTGGATCTTGCTCATGGACAAGTAGTTCTAAGTATTTCTGTTTCTGCGCTAGTCATTGTTCTGATTATTTCGTTCATATGTGTTTGGAAAAGTAAGCAAAATAAAATAATCATTTTTAGTACACATTTATTTTGCATTCATTATTATTATTACCACTGTTCGTTTTTTTTTCAGCATGTATGTGAAGGCGTTTAACTAACACTTGTAGTGTCTATTTTATAATGAAATGTTTATCTAAAAAATGTTAATATTTTTTTTTTTTTTTCATAGTTGGCAAGTCTTGTAAACTAAGTCCGGTGTAGTTAAGCATTATGCAGTATTTACATCATTCTTTTTTAATGCAGTATATGATGATAGTTTTACTTATGTTTTACTCAATTATTTAAAAAAATATATTTATTAACTAAATATGTATCATTTGTTGAACAATATATAAAATCAAAGCGATATGTACAATATTCAATATACATTTTATTTTTTTATTTTTTAACAGGACTGTTATAAGTTGTAATTTAAAAACTTTCATTTTAATATACATCGTTTAATGTAGTAATGGTAAGGTCCCTCGGACCAAGGTGCTAAAAAATATGTAGGTTGAAACTGGACTTAAGTTGTCATGTGATACACTGCACTTACTCTTAGTATTCGAAATTCTTAACATCCCATTATTATTATTAATATCAATTTTAGAGAATTTTAGATGTTCACTTTTTTTCTCTTCAGAATTAGGGTATAGAAAATGTGTACAGTCTAAACAGGAGTTACATCTTCAGAACAGTAGCAGCGAATACGCCAACGTATCATCATCACAGAACAATGTACCATTGGACGGATTATATTCTAATAGTAAAGTCATAGCGCATCGCTCTCTTTTTCAAGAGGTCCAAAATGTTCATTATAGAGAAATAACATCAATTAATTACGTAACTTCGGATTTCGTTGATAATGTTTCGTATATCACTATACTTGATTGAATTCAAAACGTATTTATGCAATTATATAACATTGTTTAAATATTAAACGGTTATGATTATTTGTAATTAACTGTTTCGTAGGCCTAGTTAGATTTGATATGTACACTCAAATCTGTTAAAGTGGACAACCGGTTAATGGGAAAAAAGTCACATTTGGACGAATCCTAAAGTACCAAAACAAATGTTATTGTGCAGTCGAATCGGGTAAATTGAATCAGACGGTTATTAGGACCAAAACGATAATGTTCCGATATGGTTTGATTAACCATATTGAATTGTATTATATAGAAGCCTAATTTAGATTTGGACGGCTGACTGACCATAAACTATGCGTTTCGCACAGTCACTTAATAGCCGACAATCCCTGTAGGATTTTCAATTAAATATATACTGATAAGTATTACCTTGAAATCTATCATAAAATTATGTACCAATGATAATGTGCTCGTTTATGTACCTATCTTAAAAATGTTGGATTCTATTTATTTTTTTTTTTTTATAAATAAAATTATTTTACTAGAAAATTGTCATTCTTTTAATTAATGTGATGTAATGTAACTAGCAATACAATATTTAGTTCTGGCCGCTCAAGTATTATACATTTATTCAGTACCCATCCCATTTTTGTAATTGCGTTTATTAACTTATTTTTTCTGGTTATTCGGCTTTCTTTCCGTACTGTATCAGGTTAATTTTTCTGCTCCATGTCATTTCATCCTCGGTCACTTCATTCCCGGTCATTTCATCCACAGTCATTTCATCCCCAGTCATTTCATCCTCGGTCATTTTATCCAAAGTCATCTCATACTCGGTCACTTCATTCCCGGTTATTTCATCCACAGTCATTTCAACTTCGGTAACTTCATGCCCTGATAATTATATCATCTGAGCCAAAATAAAATGGTTAAATATATATACAATTAACAACATATCATACATCTAATTATATCAACATGACAAAAAAATGGGACAGATCAAACAAAATATATAAAGTTTAATATCTATAGATATTGAGCTAAGGATTTTTTTTTATTGCTTGTTAATCGAAATCGAAAAGAGAGACATGCTATTGATCATAGGTACAGAAGACGATCCATTGATTCGTATCACTGTACCTCGTTTGCAATTTTTTTGCTAGGATATTCTTCTACGCCACATTTTATAACTTTAATTTTTTAACGCGATTTTTTATTAAAGCGTATGTAGGCGATATTAGTAGGTGATATGATTCGGCTCCAGAGGAGGATTGAAGTCAAAGTTAACTAGAATAAATAAAACATTATCTTAAAACACAAAAAATGACGCTCCTATATTCACAAAAGAATAATTTCACAAATTGCATCTCTTTCTATATATATATATATATATATATATATATATATTTACACTTTTTCTTTTTGACTATCAATACAATTTAAAAGCTTTTGATTTTGATCTATAACAGAACGGATGCTAAAAAAAAAAAGAAAATAAATAAATGGTCAATATGTCCTAGTAAGAAAACAGTTGTAAATAACGCTTATTGGGTTTATCTACTGTTAGTTGTATTGAGCCTTCGATGTTAAATGCAGATTCTAAAACTAAGACGACAAGATAAAGTAAGCCGATGACAATAATGGACCAAATGCAAATTGACGTCAAGTGGCCGATACATGGCAAGCAATTCAAAGTAAGAACATTAATCTATAACAAGTGTCAGGACATTAGCACTACATTCAGCAGTTGCTTTCACTGGATTGCACCTGTTCTCTAAATGCCACAGGTTCTAATTTCACAGGATATATGAGCTATGTGTTGACATTATGGGAGAGTTTCAATCTGATACAATGTAAAACTGACATAAATCTCTTTGGCATTTAAGAGAACAAATGATACACGCAATTTAAAAGGAAGTCCAAATACAGGGGGTCCTAGATCATAGATTAAAGCAGATTTTTTTAAAAAAAGGAAACAACACAGATTCTTAGTAATTACTACTTCCTACTATATTAATAGATGTGTATTTTCGTGATAGACTTTTTGGAGAACTGTGGATTTTGACATTTAGGCACACATCTATTCAACACACTACTAGGATGGAATGTAGTAACACATTACTGAATATACTTTTCTTCAGTCTAATGCTTTCAATCTCTATGCAATAAAATAATGTATTCAAGATATAGGGCTCATTTTTGACTTGACTGCTTTCTCTTAATTTTAATATAAATGAATAATATGTATAAAGACGTATTTAGGTTATTGCATTATAATGGAGCAGGTACACACTTAAAAATATGCATTTCGGATAGGTCTAATTGGGGGGTTTAAGTTAAATACAATTATGAAGTATATAGATTGTTAAATAATAAACTTTACAAAAGTTATTTATTTTTAAAACAATTCTTTAAAACATTTACAGCAGTCGAGCTGTACTGATAACAAAATTTCAGAGGCCTATTCCCTTTTCAATGAGGGCAAAAATACTAAAGGAATTTCATAAAAAGACTAAATAGTCTCAAATCTAATGTAATAAAAGAAAATTTTAAAAGCTTTACTTAACTAATAAATTGCAAAATATTCAAAAGCAATATTGATTTTCAATTAAATTGATTTTTAATATATGTGAGGAAGGTAAATCATTAATGAAGAATTTTCAATTATATGTAAGTGTTAAGAGTCGTTCAAGTAGAATTGAAAACCTAATACCAGATCGACAAATTAAAATACTCAAGAACACAATGTCTTAGAAAATACTTCGCAAAGAGATACAGTGATAGGAACCTTGACTAGTAATGACACACGAGAGCCCATAAATGGAGAGAAAAAAACAAAGAAAATATTTTAAATTAAAAAAAAAAAAGATTTCCCTTTCAGACCTTGCGATCTAGGGGGTCATCGGTTAAAGAGCAGGGTGTCATGTGATCAACCGCCTTTACTTTACCCACGTTAATTCACGAGCCATAGAAAAAATGCTGCTGTCTATTTACTGTGATTCTGGAGAATGGACAGCGTGAAAGAATTAACTGTGAACTCTAGTTTAAAATTACCGGAAGTACAAATGACGAATTTCTATCCAGCCCTCCGAAACATTGTCACAAAATGTAAAAAAATCACTTCAAAAAGGTTAAAAATTGTATTTTTCCCTACATCATGGTTCCCATTCTTTCTTCCATGAATATCATTTTATGATATTCTAATAATCATATCATGTTTTGTCTTGTAAGAAAAAAAAGGGGGTTAATTTTTAGGCGACATAAATCGACAGTTATTTTTATTTAATTCTTGGAAATTTCGCTGCTGCTCTAATTTAGATCTCGTGTGTGCAACACAGAACATCATTTAGCGTCTTTTTTTTTTAGTATCAACGCGAATGGTACCATAACATTTAAATATAGGCGCGTTAATAAAATGGGATCACTGGATAAATGAAAGTAGACTATGATTGAAGAAACCATTAGCATAAATAGACAGATCATTATTTTTTTTTTGTGGAACTTTCAAACAATCCAATAGGTTTTATATAGACAGCTGTTTGTGGCTGTTCGTTAAGAAAGTATCTTATAACATCATCATGAAATCAGAGACGTAAACAAATATGGCGGTTGAGTACGAAGAGAAGATTGCTAAGTAATGCTAAGAAATTAGGATTTACACGAATATTGTGTAGAACAGTGTAGAACTGTTTAACGAAATCTTGTAGGATCTTTTTTTTTTCTTCGGGTGAAATGTCTAGGGTGACTATTGATACGCCAGTATGGTTGGATGTCACAGCGGACTGGCAGCAAGGGGTATTAGACAAGTTGTACAATCAGACGGTAAAGTGCTACATCTGGACGTGACGATGCTTGCGTTCTGCACAGAATCAAATGAAAAGCATTGAAAAAAAACACAGCTTTCAGAGATTTCCTAGCACAAGTACATTCCTAATATGAAGACGTTCTTGTCGTTGATTAAGTCTAGGAAATATTCTTTTTTTGTTTTTGAGACATACATTTTAATATATTTAAGACGTAGAAATAAAAAAGTTTTTTTTTTTTTTTTACGGACATCATATCTACATGAACTTAACACCAAACTACAAGAAAAGAAGTTGATTTCGCAAATATGTGCAGACATAAGCGCCTTCTAAACGAAATTTCAACTCTTCGTTTAGAATGTGGAAAGAGTCGAAACCAATGTGGCGTAATCGCCTCACAGACAAACATCGAGGTTTAGTGTCATGGTATTCTACAATTTAGTTTCGCATAAACTTCCTACATCCCAGTAAGTGTAAGTACAAGTTCCAAGGGTTTCTAATAAAGTTTTTTTATAGTAATTTTTAAAAATGTTTTTTCTTGATGTAGCCCCTGAGTCATTTAAAATGGCACAGAACGAATACGTTGGACATTACTGGATTGAGTAGCATTAGAAAAATATATTGACAGCCACAAGGGAATGGAAATTTGATAAAAGCATTAATTTATCCACACTTTTAGAAATTGTGTGGCCGAAATTGCAAAAAAACACGTGATCATCTAGATCAGGGGTGCTCAACCTGTGGGTCGCGACCCCCTTGAAGGTCGAATGACGATTTGCCAGGGGTCGCCTAAGACCATCGAAAATTGTCTACTCTTCTATTGCTGTATGTGTGTGTGGGGGGGGGGGATCGCGGCAATGTGGTGGATTGTAAAAAGGGGTCGCCGAGCATAAAAGGTTGAGAACCGCTGATCTAGATATATAGAAATACTGCGACGTCTGTCCGATGTAGACAAAGTATTCTTAGCTTGATGTTAGTCTTAAGCTACGATAAGTCTTCAGAGCAGATGTAAGTCATTCGGTGTTCTTTGCGCAGAATTCATTTTGTTTACACAGCTTTGGGCACATTTTAGATAAGCTTTTCTAGGGACATTACTATTTTTATGTTTTGGGTTATGGATTTTTTGAAAGGAAAATAATAAATATAGGGCAGACTGACACAAAAAACACACAAATCTAAAAAACGCTTTTTTCCTTTTTATGGGGGTGGGGGGCTGCTCAAAATGTCTTTTATACACGAGAAAAATGACAAGTAAATTATACATTGGCGAACGAGTTCTTATAGCAGAATATAAACGAATGCTTCAATCTTTCTTTGTTAATTACATTTTGACAAGAATCCCTTACCTAGCATTAATTCGTTTTTCAAAACAAAATCCTGAACAATAAATATTCTTTTGTGCGTTGGCAAGAAAATTTAAGTTTAGGTCAGAAATTTAAATGTTGTAAGGTAAAAGAGTTATACCAAAGCATTATTAGTATTAATTTACTGTTTTCAAAAAAATCATGAACAGCTTTACGATTTTCAGTAGCCTTATATGATATTTTTTTTTTGCATGACAGAAAGACTGACAGAAAAGACTTAATAAAATCTGATATGTAAGACTTTTTGAGGGACTGATTTAGTACAATGTGGATGCGGCCGTCGCGCTACTTCACGAAAATCGCTGCATAAAATGTCGATTCGAACAAATGTGCGTGACATTTACATACAAAGTGCATTATTAGCGTTTATAAACAAACATATATGTCGTGTTTTCATTTTATTTGCTAGTGTACCATAAAATATATATAAGAGTTTTATGAACATCTCTTGCTCATTTTATACGTAAATAAATGGTACTGTTATCTACTTTCATTGAACATTAATTGTTAACATATAATTGATATTATCTCACTTACATTTATGTATTGTTTTAGAATTGGTGTATTTTATAGAAAAATCGCTTGCATAATTAATTTTATAAACTAAATTTACAAAACAATATGCATGATGAAATTTTTTTTTTTTTTTTTTTAATTCTCTTCTAATTTTTTATTAGGTTCGAGTGTGACTGACGTTTAGACGGACTGACGGACATTTTACGGAAACCTAATATCGGCTTTTCCCCATACGGGGGCCGCTAAAAAGAGGCGGTTCCTAAAACAATATTGGAATTTTCCGAAATGATCGAATGTTTTAGTCAGGAATGTTGTTAACGACACACTATACTTGTCAGTGGCGTGTTATACATTTTTATGGAATTAGAAAGATGATTTTTTTTTTAAATCATTGAATCTGATTGAAAGAATGTGTTGTTATGTTAAAAACTTTAAATATAGAAATACATATGTATTTGACAATGTTTATAGTAGCACTTATTTGTATGTTTCTTTTAATCTTACTTTTTAAAGTCCATATCTCAATTATGAGCCATCACAATAATTTACGTTTTTGTTTTTTCAGTATTATCACAGATAAGGGCTGTTTTTAAAGTTTTAAATGCATTCTTAATTATTTAAATTTTCCATTTTCTTTCTAGTTGTATGTAAGTAAGTGTTTCGTTTTATGCTGATGCTGAGACTGAGATCTGACCTACAATTGTCATAATGACGCAAGTGTTAGCTATAACAGCTATTTTATTGCTCGAACTACGAATTTTCGCAATCTGGACTAATGGTATGATTATGTGATAAACATTATTTCTAATTTCTTTTTACATAACCGTTTATCTTCGAAATGTCCAAAAAGATTTGAGATAAATCTTTTTTATGAACTTTTGATCCGGAGAAGGAGTCTATCCCGTGGCCAGGATGAAGGGTTGGTTTTTTATTGATACCTCAGTCTAAATCCTCATGTCAACAAGTTTATCATTTAATCACACCCGTTTTGTCATGGGTCACGGTACCATAAGCTGATTCAATGTGTTATCCCATCGCAAGAGAGGCCAGAGGCCTAGTATCAAGTTTTAAAAAATTCCGCTTAACATTTGACTGTCTCTATTGCTTAACACACACCACTGTACTGTGTAATAGATATGTTTTAGTTAGAGACAAAAAGGTGTAATATGCACTTCCACATATTCCAGGGGTTTTGCAAAACGAGGCTGTCTTAAACGATTATGATCGTAAGGATCTCGTAGAAGAATGCAAAGACTTCTTGACTCTGAATGATACATTGGTCATGAACGGTGAAGTTTCTGTACTTGAAAGTGAGAATGCTAATATTGCAATCATGAGAAAAAGTCTACAAGAAAAGGAATTTGTAGAGGTAAAAGCTGTTTAAATTGTTTCACAAATTAATAAGCACTTGACAATACTTGACATTATTCTGTAAGTCTGATTGTAAAATCCTTCTTATGAAATACTTCTTAAAGTGAAGAATTTATTTTTCTTTGGTAATGATTTGAGTGTTTAAATACAGTAATAAAATAGTACTAAACTCCAATATATAAAAACTGGACAATAGCTAAAATATCATTATTCCTAAAATGCAATTAAAGATGTGAGACCCTATTTTCTAAATCAACATTATGGTCAGTGATTCGTTTATGTATGTTCTTAGAAAGCATTACAATGAAATACCAGGTTACACATTTATTTTTTCGCTTTCAGATAGATTACGTTTTTCTCAGCAAATGCTTATTTAGAACTAATTTCTACTGCACTCCTAAAAAGAACCAGCCAAACGTTTATGACGTAGTTCTCAACACAACGATCAACTCTCGGCGTTATGATCAAGCTAAAATAAAGCTGAAATTGCAGCTAGACAAAAGAGATATTTACAGTAAGGATGTGGTGCTTCCCAAGCTATTTAGTAAGTAATAACCTTTTTATTTATTTTTATAAACATAATATCACATTTGTGAAATGATTTGTATAATCATCCTTTTTCTTAGCTTCATTTTGTAACTACATTTTGGCTAAGTTTTTTTTTTTTGTTTCCCATTATGTATACAGAATACATGGCCATGGCAGGATTTTTTAGGGGTTTTTTTTGTTTTTTTTTTTGGAGGGGGTGGAATGGGGATTATTTTTTTCCTCTTTCCCCCATAATTAATCTTTAATCAATCCATCATTTCATTCTTTAGATCTTTTGTTTGGTAACCCAAGTATGCTATCTCTGGTGTTTGTGGAACGACAGTGGACACCCTTCCCTTGCCAGCCAGGGTTCTGGGGGAACACTATGAGTTCTTCCAGCGGGGTCTGGCCAAGCATTTTTCCGGTATTTGAAACTAAATAATGCATATTGTCAGGTTTTTACAGTGCATTATCTTCCTACTCTTGTTTAAAAAAAATGTTGGTAAGGTATCAAATCTACGCTTTACTTATGGAGTCCAGCGACATGTAGAAAGCAGTAACTATTGTTTTTGCTTTAGTTTTTTACTGGGAAGAGCAGTTAAACGCTAACCCCTTTTGGCTGTACTCATGAAAGGGATAGGTAAACTTAGTACCACTTGGCCGAACTCATGGAAGGATAGTTAAACTTAGTACCACTTGGCCGAACTCATGGAAGGGATAGTTAAACTTAGTACCACTTGGCCGAACTCATGGAAGGGATAGTTAAACTTAGTACCACTTGGCCGAACTCATGGAAGGGATAGTTAAACTTAGTACCACTTGGCTGAACTCATGTAAGGAATAGTTAAACTTAGTACCACTTGGCCGAACTCATGGAAGGGATAGTTAAACTTAGTATCACTTGGCCGAACTCATGGAAGGGATAGTTAAACTTAGTATCACTTGGTCGAACTCATGGAAGGGATAGTTAAACTTAGTACCACTTGGCCGAACTCATGGAAGGGATAGTTAAACTTAGTACCACTTGGCCGAACTCATGGAAGAGATAGTTAAACTTAGTACCACTTGGCCGAACTCATGGAAGGGATAGTTAAACTTAGTACCACTTGGCCGAACTCATGGAAGGGATAGTTAAACTTAGTACCACTTGGCCGAACTCATGGAAGGGATAGTTATTTTAATACCACTTGGCCGAACTCATGGAATTTGGTGAATGCCGTTTGTTTTAGTTTTATACTAAAGAGAAGTTTTTAACCTTAAATTGAAAACCCTCAGAAGGGGTTTCAAAACTCAAAACCCTTTGGAAAGGGGGGGGGGGGCTAAACTATACAGCTCCTTTTGGCCACTTTCATAGAATTCGATAAAGTTTGCTTTTATTTTATTTTTATTTATTTATTTTCACTTTTATTTTTATTGAAGATGAGATTTAACCTCAAAACTCCCTTGCACAGCTGGGAAAAAGATTTAAAGCAAAAAAAGTCACAAAATTCCCCATTTCTAGAGGGGGGAGGTTCGGTTTCGGCTACGCTTATGACAGAAAAAGATTCAAGGATACACTTAAGAAACAATGCAATTAATTTGTATATCTTTTTTGGAGCGTCTGAGTTCACCCAACTCTAATAAGTACCTTACATTAGATGTTGAAAAGTAAAGGCGGTTGGTCGTTGTGATGGCCACATTACACTCTCGTTATAACCGTGAGACAAAGAGACAAATGACCTTTACATCATATGTCATATAGACTGGTCTGAAAGTAAAACATTACTAGATGAAATCGAAATTTATGTTCAGTAATTGTGTAATGTTTCAGATTTGTCTTCAGTACATCTGACAATCGACGGATTAAAACTCACATCTACTAACAAAACAGTGACTTTGGAATCTAACAGTTTTACACTTTGCTGCCCCCCTCTGCGATACCCATGTAATGTTGTTGTATTTGCTGAGGGTCACGTTCATGAAACTAGATCTAAATGCTATACACATACAACAGCCCAAACAATGAACTACAGACTCGGTTTCTTTGTATGTGGTTCTGAGCACTATTCTAATCACTTCGACGTGCTTATCAATATAGGTAATTAAAAGTAACAAAGATTTATTTTAAAGTACTTTTTTTAAAATGATGTAGTTTTAGATATGCATAACATATTTTACCGAAATTCCATCTCATTAAACATTTTTGACTTCTTAGCGTTAGATACATTTTTGTGCTGTATTATAGAAAGCATGATTAACATGCCATATATGTGTGTATATTACAGTTTTGCAATCACCTGCAGCAGAAGGCAGTACGTTCACCATTGTAATCATTGTCGTCTTAGTTATAGCACTAATTCTATTAGTTTCAATTTTGATATATGTGTACCGTTCGATAAGAAAGTCCAAAAAACATAATGACATCAATGTATCACCTACCGCTAAAAGGTAGGCACAATTTTTATGTCTCGTAATTAAAAAAAAAATTAAAAAACTTAATTTTCTAAGTAATGATATTATTCTGTTATTTACGGTTATTTCATTACATTTTAGTTATTATTTTTAAGCATTTTAGTCAAAGATACTACCATGACATTTTTTTTTTTACATTATGTGCTTCAATGAAATAGTCTGCTTTAAGATGCTTAAAACTGTTGGTCATCTATCAAGGGGGGTTGGAATTTGAAATTAGTTATATTTGTTAAGAGCCTAAACGTAGATTAGTCATCTTCATTCAGATAAACCTTCGCCTAAAAAAAATATCAAAAGGGCTCTATAAAATAATTATACAAAAGAGTAAAACCAGGTCCGACCAAGTCCGACGATGTACAAGGAATATTCAAGCCACGAACTTGTTTTGGTTGTCTAAAAAAAAATTAAGAATTATTTGGATTTATTTTTCACTTCAAAGAAACTGAACTATTATTGAAATTGAAATGTATGAGTTATATTGGAGACAAAAGGAGGACAACTCTTTTTAATAGCTTCACTTGTTTTTTGATAGAAATATAGCAGACTGACAGACCATCGACACAAAAACAAATAACAGTTTTTTCTCCTTACTTTAGTCGTTAAAAAATACAGATTTTGTTTGAAATGTATGAGGGAATAAAATTAATATAGGAATCTCTCACAATCTCTTTCTCTCTCTCTTTCTCTTTCTCTCTTCTGTGTATCTGTGTCCTGAATGTATATCATTTCCTCTGTTTTCTATAAATTAATATGTGTTTTTTTATGATTACAAAATATGTATTTTTTGTACGGCTGCCATGTCCTGTGGTATTCTATTTTTACTTCTCGAATCCGTCCCACTTCTGTCTTATGGTAGCTTTGGACTAATATGTAATAGGGAGGAATATACGAAAAATGTAAACATACAAAAATATGTAGAAATGTATGTTAATATAGTACAATCCGTGTTTCCATGTGTCATCGTCATGTCTTTCTGTGTATTTTTAGTTTGAATTTATTGATTTGTAAACTTGTATTTAGATCTCCAAAAGACAAAGACAACGAAGTAAAAATTCAGCTGGAAAGGTAAGTCAAATAAATAATTAGAAATAAAATCGTTGTATCCCCATTACACACTGAAGATATTGACAATTATTATAAAGTTAAATATCGATTTAAGCAATGATATACATGTTACCCTATTCTCTCCTTGCAAAGTTAACACCCATAAAAAAAACTAAATTCACATAGTATACTGTAATTAAAGTTTGCGAGATTGACCCTAGAGAAGAAAATTGTAACCATTTCTATTTTTGTTTTCCTTTTTACTTCTTATATTAGCTTTTATCATGTAATTTTGCATTTTTTTAATTAATTATTTCTTCAGTGCAAGCATGAGTAGTACGAAAGCAAGGTAAGACATGATTCACGGGCAGTAGTTATAAACCACTTTATTTTCATAGCTCTTAAACTAGCTGCGATTCTATCAACGATACTATAATGAATGCATTAAAAATTTTAGGGGGTCATGAATTAGTTTTGATAGGCAATAGTTGATTTGCATCATGATAGACAAATACAATTGTTTTAGTAGTTGTCATCTTACTGATATGCATTTTATATTTTATAATTAAAGTAACTATAGCATATTCAGCTAAAACAATGTTTCCTAATTTTTTTTTTATTTTTAATTGCAGTAAGCGAAGAGGCAAGAAACAGTAAATTTCTAATTAAAACAAAAAATTTCATTTGTGTTACAGATATACTTAAAGGGAAATTGTTTGATATAGTGAGGAATATTTAATGTGTGTTCTATTATTGTGTTTGTCTCATTTTTTTTTACCGTACGTAAGTTTATGGATAACATAAACACCAATATCCATACTTTGCAAGAGTATCAGAACATATTTATAAAGGCAGACACACCCCAAAATAAATAAAGGGACCACCAGCCGCACATTCTTTATTGTCCTTTTATTGAACTATCTAATGTGATCTACAGGAGATTTATGGAAATATCTTTGCTTGAACTGTTGGAGGCAAAGTCTTAGTAAACGCCAGAAACCCTAGCACGGCTGAACAATGGAAGATTGAAATTAGAAATTTTATCTAATATAATAGGAACTGTTTTATTAAACTGACGTGATCCATAATGTTAGGGGCTGTCCTCTTTAAATGTGCAAGTACACCATTTCACCCATATTTGATTGAAGTCCAAAATCAAATCGGTGGCATCATTATCACAAATGACTGTCAGAAAGGATTTCATCCAACGGCCATACGTGAGCTCTTCATCCCATGTTCTGTCCATTTTTAGGTTGTCCATTTTTAGGTTGTCCATTTTTAGGTTATCCATTTTTAGTTTGTCCATTTTTAGTTTGTCCATTTTTAGGTTTTCCATTTTTAGGTTGTCCATTTTTAGGTTGTCCATTTTTAGTTTGTCCATTTTTAGGTTGTCCATTTTTAGTTTGTCCATTTTTAGGTTGTCCATTTTTAGGTTGTCCATTTTTAGGTTGTCCATTTTTAGGTTGTCCTTTTTTCCAGTTTGTCCATTTTTAGGTTGTCCATTTTTAGGTTGTCCATTTTTAGGTTGTCCATTTTTAGGTTGCCATTTTTAGGTTGGGCAGTACCATGTACTTAGCGCTCAGCAGACGAGTACCCAAGGTAACACCATAGTAACCTGGTTCGCTACAGTTATTCGTGTATCTAGTTCTACTAGACGTTTCCACCGAGACGCCACGTCTAGGCTTCGGAAGCTGAAGTTCTCACCAACCAGATGCCAGTACTGGTAGTTTGGCCAGTTTTAACATTTAAGCACACAATCCGCCAAGCATTTATCCTGATTATTAAGTCTTTAGGAAGGCATGCATTTTTTTTAATAGACAAAGGGAGCTTATCTGCAATTAAACACTTGGCTATAGCAATCTTTGAAAACCTATGCAAACAAAGATATACAACAAAATAGTAAATTACAATTTATGTTTCTAGTTAGTGCTGACTATTTAAGTTATGAGTTCTTCACTTGAGATAATTTTGTAAAAGAGAATAGATAGTCTAAACTAAATTCCACATTATTAATGGTCTTAACTTACACAAATGTCTTATTTTGGATATCACATATACATATATATGTTTTAAAGTATACAGTGATGCATATAGTTCTAATGATTTGTCATAAATATGCACCTAAAAAGACAAAAAAACATTTTATATTTTAAACATTAACATTTCCGCCTCTTTAGATCACAAAGTGACACTATGCCTCTTATTTGTCCTGTTTTAATACTTTTTAAATCATAATGTTTAATTCATCGTGGGAACGTTTACTGGATAGATGCCGGCTAGTCTGAGATACGCCATAGAATCTCATCTTCAAGGTCATGGGTTCGAACCCTGAAAAGGCTTCTTCCCTCACCGTCATACAACAGGTTTGGGTTATGAATAGTACGGATATAATAGTTCTTAATTCTTAAGAAACATGTAAACTATGAGAAACAAAACAAATATATGTTTAATTTATATTTTCAAATATTATATTTATTAATACAGTTAAATTGTGTGATATGATTACATTGAAATAAATACAATATAAAAATTCAATGTCATTTCGTATTCATTGTCATTATGGTGACTTCAAATTACATTGCTTGCTGTGTGTTTGTTGTGTGTTTACGTACCCACGAAAAGGACATACAGATATATAAAGGAAGATAGGCAGTGGCGTAGCTAGGAATTTGTGGGCCCGGGGGCTTGACCTTTTTGGGGCCCCCTGCATTTTGACTTACGACATTTCATGAGATAATGTACTTAATGAATATAAAAGTCTAAATTCAAATTGGTACAGCATATCAGTGACATCATTTAGATCAATTCTGTAAAGTATTTTAACTCACGGTTCGTAAATGTTGCCTTTAGATTTATGTCCAACAGACGTTTCTGCAAGCCAGGTAGATGGCCACTCATATATCGCGGCTTCGTTATCATAGGTTTGACCTCTGCACAGATCAAAGTCCAGTTCAATGTCTTGAAGAGTTTTTAAAACAAGTTCTTCATAATGTTGTGCATCTGGTTTCACAATTTTAAAGTAGCCAATGAATGACTCTTATATGTAAATTCTCGAAATCCAAGTAAAGAAATATAATGGATACTTGTATTTAGCGAGAAACAACCATAAACAACTATAATGATAATGAAACAAATCCTATATACCAAGTATGGCTGAAAGCAATCCCGCACGGAAAAAAAACTTAATCTGTGTGGAATACATGTGACAGGGTCATTAGCTTATTTGAAACGTGAGATTGCAAGATTTCATTGCGATGGCGTAAAATTGAATATCAAATACAATAAACAATTTTGGACACTCATTTGCCCCCCCCCCCTCAAATGGTGACACGGGGGACTTTCAAATGTATACCCTACTTTCCCCACCCTAGTTACGCCACTCAAGATAGAAGCGAATTTCTTTTTCTGTCGAATTGATTGTAAATGTTGAGGTAAACAATTAACCTAACAATAATGTATTGGTGATTGTGTTCGAATGTGAAACTCAGGATGGTATCATAGTTTGGTCTACAGAGTCATGCTGAATCGAACCAAAATGCATGGCAGAAATTCGAATACTGTTGAAAGAAAAATCAGACAGATAAGATAAGATAATTTAATTGGACAAAAGAAAAGGAAATTTAGTTTGAGTACAACAGTCTACCTCATCATTACTATTACAATAAAAGAAATATAAATGCAAACACAAACACCATTCACATATATGATATGCACACACACACATACACACGAGCGTGACCAGTACTTTATGAATTAAGCTTCTATAGTAGTTTTCTGTGACATTAGAACACCCTGAGTAAAAGTGGGATAAAGGATAGAGAAGTAGGAAGGGATGGAGTGAAAGAAAGATGAAGAAACAGAGAGATGGGATAAAGAGATAGAGACAGGGGACTAGAGAAGTGATGAGAGAGAAACGGACGATTAGATTACAAAGTGATAAAGACCAAGAGAGAAAGAGAGAGAGAGAGAGCGAGATGAAATAGAAAAAAGACAAAAGAATGAACGACAAATCTAATGTAACGAATGATTTGTATAAAGTATTCTAAATTATATCATATGTTTTTGTTAATACACGAAAATTAAACCAATAAATAAATAATATTAAGCTTTAGTTAATTCATATGAAATGTTAGTTAGTATAATTGCCATTTTTTACAGAAATATTTCCTTTGTCTTTCTATTTGTTGTTTTGCTGCGTGATGATATGTATCTTCATCGATGATCAGAAAGAATTAATCTTTACAAGTATATACTATGTGTTGTTGTGGCTCTTCCGCGGTGTCGAAGCCAATCAATGAAGTAAACAGGAGGTAACCTTCAAACTAATTCAGTAACACCGGCGAAATGCCAAAACAAGCAATATAGATAGTCGGCACCATAAACACAATAAACACCTTTAATACTTAAGAAGGAATCCGTCGAATGTCTCTTAGTAAAGCCGTATATCTATTACTGGTTATTTCTAATGTTCTACACAAAGCGTCTTAATTATAGCGTAACTTACAGCGTTCTTGTTTTTTAAAGATCTGTGACGTCACTTGTCACTAAGTAAAACTTTCCCCTTATTTCAGAAACAAATAACTAAATCCTTATCATGTCATAACAATGCTTTAATTGAAAAAAAAAAAAAACTAATATTAATTAATTTAAGTTATGTTTTGCATAATAGCAAACCCTGTCTTAAAAAGAGAGAAAGACAGAGAGAAATAGAAAGAGGGAGAGAAAGAGAGGGGTAAGGGGGCTGCACAGTGTAAAAAAAAAAACATCGATTTTGGTCAAAAAATTTCGAGTATGAACAATTATCTGTTAATACTGAACTAGATCTTGCATATATAGATCGTTATAGAGTTAAGAGCAAAAATTGACACTATTTAATCTTATTTTTACTGTCTAATATTGCTGACACATTTTTTTTTTATATTTTTAAGCGACGTTTTATAAGGCGCCTGTCTGGTCGTGAGATATGCGCTATGGTATGTTGATATCTATGAGGAAATAACCAACTTAGTGATACAGCATTTTATGCACCTAGAAAAACTGAAGGTACAATTGCTAAAGATAAAAAAAAATAAGAATGAAATAGATTAACTTATTGCTGATAACCTACCTCCATCTTACAAGCGGACGGCCACGCCTGCCAACACTAGCATAAGTCAAACTACAACCTGACAAAGCCTACTTACTCTTCCTCCAAGATGTCATCTCCCTATACACCACCATCCCACATGCTGACGGTCCTAAAGACATTAGTTACTTTTTAGAAATACCAGAAAATAAACACAAATCGATCTCCACTGACCTAGTTCGCCTAACGGAACTTGTACTAACTCTCAACTCCTTCGAATTTAATGGGCCATTTCTTTTACCTTATCAGTGGAGTAGCTATAGGTACGGCATTCAGTCCTTCTTATGCTTGCCTATTCATGAGCTTCTTAGAGCTTACTATTTGTTCATTGTATTAGGGTCCTAAGTCAGAATTTAATAGGAGATACATTGATGATGGGTTTGGCATAACATCTCTGCAGAGGATGAACTTGTCTAATTTATTCAGCCCACTAATAGCTTCAATCCAGAAAAGTTTTACTTATACTAACTTTATCACTTGTTAGACATGCAAATAGACCTAACCAAAATTCCTTCAACATCTACCAATTACAACTGATAAAGGTCTTGAGGAACGAACGTCTTCCAGTTACAATCTCCGGCAGGGTTTCCAATATGTATGTTTATTGTATCTTCAGGGAACAAGACCAGAAAAAGAAGCAGACAAAGAAAAGTGATTGGAAGGCAACATACAAGGAACATACAAGAAAGAAAGTCCACAGATAATGTGTGATGCCACAATGGCTTCTCAGATTAAGGAATAGGTGATGATGAAGGTGATGGTGATGATGTAATTAAATGTTCAACAAAGCTTTCACGTTTTAAATATTCTGAATAAATTAAGAAGGAAGTTAGAGACTAGACAGACAGCTAAATCTGAACAAAAACAATAGAAGCGTGTACCTCTTTTGAAACCCACTTGGTATATGAGTTGTTCTTAATTGTAATATAAAAAAACGCTCTTTTCCAAGTGCTTATTGATAGCATGTGCCGATATTATAATTATTCTGATTTAAGCAGCGACCTTTCAGTCACAAGTAAATCTTACACTGTGTTACCCACAATGCGTAAATACCATAGCACATCCAAAATTTTGAAAAGTCAAATTATTTTGCCTGTGAGATGAACTGAGATATCTTTATTATCGAGATGGGCTACAAAGTAACTTTGTACATAGATCATAACTATTTATACTGACGCACGACAACACCTCTAATTTTACAAATCTAACTCTGTCTGTCTGTCTGGCTAAATATACACGTTAATTCTCCCACATCCAATCTCGGATAAGTTGAAATTGTTCAAAATTATTTTTTTTTACCCGACAACACAAGAATAAAAATAAAATAAAAAACAATACAATTATTTAAATGACTATTTGTAATTAATTATTTTGTTTGGTATCTTGAGCAAGGGAAACAAATTGTACTTGACAGATGTGGTGGTATAAGTTGAATTAGTTCCCTTGAGGACTTTAGCCCCACAGTTAACATTTTGTATGCAATAAGAAAATCATTATGTAAACATTCTCTAAGGTACCCCCTATTTCCCTCCCCTTTCCCAACTGGTCCAGACAAGTGATAGGATTATAGCTCGATGAGAAAGCTAAAAGCTAAACAGAAACAATTTGTCAAAGTATTTCTTATCGCACAGATTTATGTCTAGGCCAATAAAACAAATAATTACACAACTGATTTTAAATATATTTCTATTTCAAAGAATAAATAAATAGTTGACAGAAACTTTCAACAGCTATAGCTATTTAATTATGCTTTAAATAGTCCCATATATTAACAAGTGTTTGCTTTGACATTTTACAAAGATTTATCATATCGCCTTACGTCAAATGAACAGTTTTTAGAAGTCATGTATAACAGTTGTATAAAATTAGGGAAGATATTTGTTTTCTACCCAGGGTATACCATATACCAAATGAATAAAAATACTAAGTTAATAAAATGGTTTCTAATATTTTTAAACTAACAAAACATTGTTTAAAAAAAATCAAGGTCTTGCTTAAATGAGTTGCAAGATTTATATTGTTGTTGAGATTTCTTTCTGTTTACAAATATGTGCACCTTCAAGTCTGCAATTGTCAATCTTGACTCATAACTGGCTCTGCCTTCTGCTTCCTCTTCTATTCTTTGACCTGTAACGCCAATCTGCTCATCTTTTTAAAGTTCAAGGAAGCGTAAATGACACTGCCATCGCTTTGTGTGGACTTGGAGGTTTGTAAACTCTGACCTTCAGACATGTGGTCAAGAGTCACATATACTAAACCTTCATTGGATATTTGTCTCGAAGAACCCTGTTGAAAAAATAAAGATACTGTAAAATAACTCAATGATAAGACGCGTAGAAGACGGGTTTAATTGGGGATTTCCTTAGTGATGCGACGGTACATTAAAAACATAGAAAGGAAATAGATTAGAGACAGACTAACGGACGAGAGATGCCTCTTGTAGTAACACTTAGGAAATGACATGTTGTACTAAGCAGACTACGTGAACTGTGCCCTTCTAATTTAAATAATTGTGATATTCTCAAAGGACGATTTAGCTTATTCTTTTTGTTCTGTTGAGATTGTGAATATTTAAGAGCTCGTGACTACAAACAGAAAACACCAATGAAAGTCAGATTACATTCACCATCAAGTCAACAGAAATAGCAACTTCTCCCCTCATCAGACGTAATAGAAAAAAAGATATGTTTCTTTATCTCTGTCATTGCCTATCGCTCTACCGGTACCCCGACAAAATGGCGGAGATAAACTAGCGCGAAAAAAATAGCGCCGACAAATAGCGCAGAAAAAATATATTTCAGTCATTTTAAAATATTAATAGAGCCATTTTTTTTTATGTTATCACTATTTTTCAGTCATTTTGCAGGAAACACTTTAGATATTTTAAAACATAAATATGCAAACAGTAAGCAAAAATTATGATAAGCTAAAATGAATAATTATAAATTATATCATTTATTTATATCCAAAAGTGTACTTTAAAAACAGGCAAAGATACTTGTCAGATTTATATATATATATATATATATATATATACACACAAACACTCACATTTTTACAAAGTTAAATTGTAGGAAATGTCATGTAGAAATTCCTTCACTGCTTGAACGGGGTCACAACATTTCAAAATCCTATTTTTAGCAAGTTATGCATTTTAAACTTTGGTGAAAAAGGGGAATGATATAAAATTTAAAGTTCTCTCGTTCTCTGCAAATATGGCATACTTTCAGATCTATTAATATTACTAGAAAAAAAGATAGAGACATTGACAAAAATGCTGCACATGACATTAAATAACTAATAATCCGCTACTTTTATACATAACATATTTTGTCTTGCGCTATTTTGTCGGCGATATTTTGTCCGCGATATTTTGTTGGATCACCGCTCTACCGAATGTTTGGTAATGTCACCATCATAATTAATATCAAACTTTATAAAAGTGAGGACAAAAGATGCTCAAATCCTGTCTTGCTACAAGCTTGTATATTAACACTGCTGTTCTCGTAATGCACGCATGTCGCCATACCGGTCAAGACCTGTCGAGACAGAGGTCAGCGTCTGAAGCAGTCGAAAAGAAAGAGACACGGTTTCTTCTTCATCCTCTCAGTGAGGGGCATTGAGAATCGAAGTATGACATGAATCTTGCAAAACACGAACCAAGTAAAGTTCCCATTTCAGACCTTGCGATCTACAGGGCAGATGATGTAAAGGTCATTTGTTTTCTGTGGCCAACGGTAAACGTCCAGTGGTGTCATGTGGCCAGCACAACGACCACCCGCATTTACCTTTCCCCAACTCATGTTTTCCCCAACTCATGTCAGGTACCCATTAGAGTTGGTGGACTCAGAAGCGCTTAAAGATGATACAATTAAAAATCCCAGTCTTCATCAGGATTCGAGCCCATAAACTCGTTTCGAAAGCCAGGCGCTTTACCACTTGGCCACTTCGTTTATTTAGAAGGGTGATTTCAACATCTAGATCCCCTTGATTTACTTACTTAGACTTAGGTCCTCTCGAGCCGTTCAGCGCATTGGGCGGCAAGCTGTCTCCATAAAGATCTGTCACTGGCAATGTCTGAAGCCTCCTCACACCTGGTGCCACTGTTCTGAGGTCCTCCATGAAGGTGTGGCGCCTGGTTATGCGAGGACGTCCCTGTCTGCGCTTTCCTCGTATTGGCCTTCATGTCATCGCAACTCTTGGTATGTGTAGTTCATATTGTCGTAGAACATGTCCCGCAAATCTCATTCGACGCTCTGTCACAACTTCCCTAAGTGTTCGATTCCCAGTTCGGCATAGGATTTCCTTGTTTGAGACCCGATCTGTGTAACTGACTCCCTAAATCCGTCTCAGCCATTTTTGTTGAGCCCCATTTAATCTTTTCACAATTTTGACAGATGACTTCCATGTCTCACATGCATATGTTGCAGTTGGACTACGATTAAAGAATTTGAATTCGACTCTTATCAATAGAAAAAATATTAGTACGTAAAACTTCTTGATTAGAATGTCAAGCTGAGAAATAAGAGATTGCTAAAGTCGCTTTAGTATTCTACAAATAATTATCCAATTATTAGATCTAGAAGTTTCCGAGTAAACATATTTATATAACAAAAACATCTATGGAAGGAAAAAACATATTTAAAAATTAATTATTTAAACGTGACACTAACATCAAAGCAGCATGCGCCAGGAGTGTCTACTGAAGACAGAATTGTATCGGATGGTAGTTGCCTTATGTTAGCATACAAATCTTTGGTCAAATCAGGAAACGGATCGACAAACCACACAGTGCCCTGCTGAGCTACATCTGCAAAGGACAGCTGGCCATCATGTGAGGTCAAGTGACAATTTACGTACTTTGCTGAGGAAATCAACGAAATTGTTCATACACATCTTTATATTTATTTTGTAATGACTAGCTGTTGTGCAGACAAGAGAATGAAATGATATGTCAATGGTATATTTGGTAACAAACTAATCCTGGTTACTTTCTATTTATTTTTCATCAGCAAGTTTATAGCTTTATTGGGGGCGGGGGTAATATGTCACTTAAAATTTAACAGCTCTGTAAATGTGAAAATATATCTACAAATAACAAAAGCATGCCATTTTAAAACTAGGATATTGTACATTATTTTATATGCACATAAACCATGGATAAAAAAATAAAAATAAAAATTCTATATAACTTAGATCTACAGCAGATTAACTTACTCTCCCTTTCCTTTTTTTTACTTGTTTGACACATTACAATAACGATTAGTTCAAAAATATATAAAAAACTAAATAAATCATTATTCATAGAAGCCCATTTCGAATACATAAAGATGGTAATAATAAGAGAATGTAACTATTTGATACACTTGCATATCGCCCGCAACTATAATCACCCATTAAACAGCCTATTAACATATTGCATTCGAGCAGTTGGTAGAAAGTATTCTGGTGCAGACAAAAAGTAGTCCGGTCTTTCACCTGCCATGTTTGTATAATATAAGATAAAAAAATGTTAGCGATGGAGGCCAGAGTAAAGAGAATTGTCTTGTAATAACTGTTTAAACAAGTGAAAGAAGTAAATTTATTGTAAATGAAGTTTCCTCACGTCAGAATGTTTATAGAATAGATTGAAAAGCATCATGATACAAGAATACCTTCAACTTTCCATATTTAACGTTGTTGATTAAGTTTGTTGATGGGGTAATTTTTTTTATCCTTATTTCAAAATCATTCACGTTGCTCCTTTTTCATTCTTTTAATTTAATCAAATTGTTTTAAAATCACGTAGTTAAGTATTCTATTCTAATTAAGTTTGGAATTTACAATAGTTGGTATAACTTGACCTACTTTATCAGCTTGCGTGAAGTGTTTGGTGCATTATCGAAACTTAAATTATTATGACGGCAGGTAACGATGGATAGTAATATAGTAATCAATCTGTGCGCAACGTTGTACAGAAAGCAAGGGCTGATTGTAACCCCCAGTCCGTCATTAAGTCTACCTAATGCTTACCTTCCAGTCTTGTTTTGCTGGAATAATAAAAATGTAATACAAATGTTGGATTTCTAAATACAGAAGCAACGAATGTAGATTAACTCTTAATGTTTTATTATAAAATGAGAAGGTAGTGACGTAGCTAGGGACATTCATCATTATGACATAAAACAATGGCGTAATATTTCGTGTAAAAAAAAAAATTCGAACACACATTTTCAGGGAAGATAATTAAAGTCGGACCCCCCTCCCCCCACCCTAGCTACGCCACTGTCTCCTAAGATAATTAAACACTTTATTTCTCTCACACTCAGTCACAGACCAAGATGAAACTTTAAACAATGTTTATTTTACCATAGGAAGAAGGAGATTAAATGGAACATTGAATTTAAAACTACATGTCATGTGGCCAACTACCTCCGATCATCTCATGTAATGTCCGGTACTACATCCCTGTCTTCAATGGTGTTGAACCTCGCGAATAATCAGTGCAAAGGCCAAATGTCTTTACAAATAAGCCACGGTAAGAGAAAGTGAATTTCTCGCAGACAGTATAAGGCTTTATATAAATGAAGCGAGCTGAACGAGACAGTATGTTCACATTTTCTTCTTCCAACGAAAGGAGAGAGCGGCTGAGAGCCAGTGTGTTCATAAAAAGCCGTAGATACAAGATGATACTGTTTATACAGGTATAAATAGACAGATACAGATATAGATAGATAGATTAGATACAGAAAGAGAGAGAGAGGGATGAGAGGAAATGTTTAAAAAAAGAAATCGTGTATAATATGAAAAGAAAATGAAAACTGTGTATGTTTAAATGCGTGTAAAAGAAGGGGATACTATCTGAAAGGTAGTTAAAAAAACAGAGAATGTTAGATTAATAAGCAAGTGTATTTTTTGAAACTATAATGCAAAAGAGGGAAAATATTTAAACAGAAAGAAAGCGAATGAGATATAGTGGAGAGGGAGAGAAAGAGAGAGAGAGAGAGATGTAATGAGCAAGAGTTAAGTGAGTTAAATGGAGAAAAGTTAAGACAGATCGATAATTGAATATAATATTTTTATTTTTGTTAGAAAACTAAGGTTATTTTAATTTTATCAAAGTAATTCCACAGATTCATTCATAACTAACTAAGTGAATCAAAACAATGATGCAAAAACTTACTTTAAGTCACTTCCTTGTTTATTTTTACCTAAATTAGAAAGTATAGTTTGTTACTTTAAACATATGCATCTTGTACAAAAACAACATATATGTATAACCCGAAATACCTTTACTTAGATTACATTGAATATAAACATTTTACATTCCAATTTCGAAGACGGCTGGCTGCCCGCCTGCTAGTAAGCGCACGCTCTCTGTCCTTTCGGGTGTTCGGGTTAAAGATAATGCATTTCTTAGTCCAAGACCCAGACCTAAGGTTGGGAGGGGGGGTGACAGCCGGCAGAGCAAGAACCCAGGGTCATCGATCAATCCGAACGACAGTGCATACTGCACGACCAGACATAACTGGGCAGAAGTTACTTTTCGAACTCGGAACGGAACAATTGTAACGACAGATGATAGAGCGTGACTCTCAAACAGACAGATACCTGAAGTAATGAATTAGTTGACGATCCATGTACAGAAATCTTTCAGTATATATTCATGTATTTCAAAAGTCTACATTTCAAATGTCTTAAGTTCAAAGTAGAAACATAACATTATTTTTCACCTCATCCATACTGGTGAAATATTCAGCGTCATAGAAACGAAGGGAGAAAGACGGTCAACAAATCTTGTGCGTTGCCCCAACGGTCAAACAGTCTAAGAGATAGCTGAAGGACTGGCTATTCATTTAAAGACTCCCTATAGATCGTCAACTGATTTTAGGTTCTATTAATAAAAGTTACAAAAATAAAATGCGGGAAGTTAAGGACCGACTACTCACAGCTAATGTGTATTCGGAGCACTCGACGTACTTTTGTTTAGAGACCCCATGTTAGAGGCTTAGGCCTTTCAAAGTTGAAATTTGTCGTCAAGTCAGTCAAACAGAAATATAGAAGAAGAGAAAAGGAGTAGTCAGTTTGTTTTAATTATATTAACGGCAGCGTTCATTGAAACTTTAAAACAAAAAAAAAAAAGCTAGTCAACGATTAAGTCGCCATGAACGTATCTATATAAAAGTGGTGCCGATGTCAGTGGCCTGTGAAAGTTGTCTAAGTTCAAATTCGCCGCTGAGTCAGTCAAGGGGAAACGAAGACAAAGCGAAAATTCCAGGTCAGTTTATTTGGTTTGACGGCCGCGATCTGTGAAATATTTAAGAAGCGCTATCGGACGTTTGAGACTGTAAAACTTTTGGTTTGTTAGTAATAGAGATGTCTGATAAAACAAAAACAACAACCATTTATCTTTAAAATAAAAAAAATAAAATAAAAAATTTTACAATACTAAACTTGCATTAGGTATTTTTTTATTTAAAAGTTGCAATATTATAATAATTAAATTTATTTTTTATGTGAATGTCTTTTTTTTTTAGAATGTACTCATGAACAGTAACAGCGAATTAAAAGAAAGAAAATTGCAAGCAAAAACAACGTTTAGAAATGTAATGAAGAGGAAACCTGAACTAAATATATATGAACAAGAAAGAAAGATAATGAATGATCGAGAGAGAGAGAGGGTAAGGATGGAGATAGTGTCAGAGATAGAAGGCGTTAGATAAAGACATAGTCGCAGAAAGAGAGGCAGAGAGATAGACTGCTATAGAGAGCTGTAATAGAGAGATACATAGATAAAAATATAGATAAATTATTTATCTATTAACAAAAAATGTCAATAATTAATTACCTAACTGATATTTTTTGCAAGTCTTGAAAATACAAACATAACACAAGACGCCAGTGATAGGTACAACAATAAGTAAAACCCATAGTGGTAACAGTTTAAGTGCGGTTCCCTTTGCAAAGATTTTAGAGACTGTATCTGTAACGAAAATAAAATGATAAGTATTAATCATATTAAGCCTACTAAATCAATTTCTACTAAACCATATCAAGAATTGGTCATACTAGAGCCACATAGGCTCTACTAACTTTAATACATCAAATAACCTCACTATATCGACATAATTAACGGTCATTATTTTGAATTTAATCGCCTCTTGCGAAGGTCACAGCTTTGATTCAGGACATATCCCCGCTAGATTTTTAGGTGCTTAGGTCATCTGTTTCTGTAACCAACGGTTAAAGAGTAGCGTATCATGTGGCCAGCACAACGACCAACAGCCTTTACTTTCCCCAACTAAAGTGAGGTACCCATTAGAGTTGGGTGGACTCACAGGCGCCCTAAAAAATACTGAAATTTAAAATCTCAGTTTTCACCAAGTTTCGAACACAGGACCCCAGATTCGGAAACTCTCAGATATATATTTTTTTTTCTTATGTAATACAGACGTTACTTCAAAAAAAGAAGATGATTACATCCTACGCGTCATGCATTCAGTCATGCATATTAACCAATGACTTAAATTCTGCCAAGTCACTCGTTTTCCTGGCTAGCTCAGGCAACCCATTCCATGCTCTAATAGCACTAGGGAAAAAGGAGTATTTGTACAAAGTTGTCCTAGCATATGTGACGAGGAATGTGCCTTTATCTTTATGTCTTTCTGAGTATTTTATTAAATTTTGTTTTTGTATTTAAAGATTATGGTTCAGTGTTTTGTGTATAATTGCTACTTTACTTTAGAGTCTTCTGTCCTGAAGGCTTTCTAAATTTAGTGATTTTACTAAAGGTGTTACTCTAGTCAAATATGAATATTCGTTTATTATGAATCTCACTGCTCTATTTTGTGTCTGTTCCAGTTTCTTAACCCTAAAAGTGCTGAGCTGTTTTACAATGAGTGCATAAACAATGGAGGCTAAACTACCACACGCGCCTTAAGGGTTAATATATATATATATATCAGTGAAATAGAGAAAAGATGCAGCATGAAAAAGAAAAGAGAAACGATCATATTAATTGGGAGGTCGAAGTCGAACTAATAATAATAATAATGGCAAATGTGAGAACATAATAAGGGAAAAGACGATATATGTATTCTTCACAACAGACTGGTACGTGTGAACATAAAACAATATAACATTAAAGGCTGAAATGCCTGAAACAACAAACGATACACTAGTTGTTGAAGTCAGTGGTGCTCAAACTGCAAAACTTGGGTACATCCGAGAATAACGTGCGTCCGGGGCAAGGTACATTGTTTGCACCCCCCCCCCCCAATTCATTTTGCTTGAACATCACAGAGATATAGGCTGCGTGTGTCACTCCCAAGAAGGTGCCCTCCCCCCTTGTCTCCCTCACTACGTCTCTGTATTTGGCCTCTTTAAATGTCGTCTGATCGCGTAGAGTCACGATAGGGTCCAATAAGGATTTATTGATTCGATAAGGAAAATGCATATCCCCCAACCCATTGCATGCTTAGGAAACTAAGACTATCTATCTATCAATCTATCTATCAATCAATCTATCTATCTATCTATCTATCTATCTATCTATCTATCTATCTATCTATCTATCTATCTATCTATCTATCTATCTATCTATCTGTAACTGCAATTCATATTATGTTCAATTATCGTTACCTGCACTGCCCTACATAACGTTATTATTTCATTATAATTCGCAGTTGCGAAGAACGCCCAGAGGACTATGATACTTACCGTTTTGTCTAGATGACTTTATTATTGTGACATTGACTTGAACTTCCTGAGATCTCAACACTACTTTAGCAGTGGAGTTCTTCTGTGCCTGACAGTCAATCTTGTTGAGTGTTAAGATGACCTGGAACCAATCCTTGTAACGCGAATGTTGTTTTAGTTCATAGTATCGTTCTGCCTTGGTGTTGTTTGCAATGGGTCTATCTTCCCACGACACTTGAAAATTGTTGCTTATTTTGACAGACTCACAGAGTGTCAATGTGCTATTTGTCTCTGTTTGGTTCACACAGTCAATGAAGACAGACGATGCACACTTAGTAAATATTGCTGGAAATGTCAATATCTTGTTATACATCTTTCAATTTCTTTAGTATTAAGTGGCAAACGTTTACATATAATTAAAGAAAACACAATTATGTATAACTGGTATATATATCTAGACCTATATTATTTTTACAAAGCTTAAGTCAGCTCACTCAGTTTGTGTACATATCTTTCTGTCTGTCTATCTGTCTGTCTGTCTGGTAAACGTTTGAGCATGTTATTTCTCCTATACCCATTCTCGGATCAAGTTGAATCTTTGCACAGTTTTTCTTTGACGTAGAAAAGCTACTGATTAATACGAAACAATTACCAGTCCAACAATTTGTTACTGGTTATTAATAATTTTGTAATACCAACAAGAGAAATTAATTCTGCAGTATTGAAAGATACGGCTAAATATGTAGGGTTTAGTCTCCTTAGATAAGATAAGATAAGATAAGATAAGACTGCTTTATTGATCCTTACTGAAATTTGTTGTGATTACAAGGATTCGTTTCTCATATAAAGACAACACAACAGAAACATACACATAAATACAACAGACAACATGAAGAGTTCATTCAGCGACTACACACAGGTATCTTGGTGCATGTCATGTTCCCTGATCAATGAGATAATTAAACGCTTTATTTCTCTCACACCCATTCACAGACCGAGATGAAACTTTAAACAATTAAACTATTTTTGTACCGAGAAATAAATGCAGACTAAAAAATAGACTGAATTATTAGAGACTTCTCCGTTAGTAGGCGTAGACAATTAAAAGCTCGATTTATTACGTCACATCCATTCACTTAAGTACATTACACAAAACATCAACACACAAATAATGATGTATTCCAAACATATTAGCACTAGATACTTAGAAATTTTAAACATTAAAAAAATTTGATTATTTTTCATTACTTACTGGTTATATAGATTTTAAAAATACCTAAACTAACAAAGAGCTTTCAACTAAAACACAACACAAACCTAACTGGAGTGTGGATACTTTGCTTGATGATGGTATCTGTAGGATATATTTTTCTTGGGACTCATCCAATATCTGAACTTGTATATAGCTGATACCTTCTCCTTTGTCCAATTTTCTGGCGACCAGAATTCTACTGTTATTATTGGTTGAGATCGAAAATGTTTCATTGTTTATGATTACACTTGTGTCAAGGGTGCCAAATGTCTTCAGACAGAACGTACTATCTGCGGGGTTATCTATGTGACCTTTCGAGACTACTTGATTAGCTGAATCAGTTTTACACACTGACTTCTGAACTTCTAGAGTATATATATATAAATAATATATATATATATATATATATATATATATATATATATATATATATATATATATAATGAAAAAGGGCATTTTTAATCTACAAAATATATAATAAAATAACTCTGGTATACATTTCGAATGCAGTCTTATTGAATTAATAGTGTTTAGTTCTGTAGAATGGCCATAACCTTTTTTACACTTGTCACTTGCCTTATTAAAACATTGCAAAAAGGTATTCTTATCTTATATAATACAGACGTTACTTCAAAATAGAAAATGATTACGTCCTAAGGCGTCATTCATTTATTCTTGCATGTTAAACTCTTTCTCTTCTGATTGACGATACCATCGTTGGTTTTACCCAATTACATTAACTTATTTTGGGGGTTTGTAAACTTTTAGTTGAGTTCTATACGAAGAGCATACATTTATCTATTCCAATTATAACATGTTCTGATTAAAAGACAATCATTATTGAAGTTTAACCCTAACAGGCTAGTGAAATAAAAATGGGAAAAATTAACAATTCCTTCAAAACATGAAAAAAAATTACGGAGAGATAGAGTTAACGTTAACCAATGACTTAAATTCTACCAAGTCACTGTTTTTTCTTTGGCCAGCTCATGCAACCCATTCCATGCTCTAACAGCACTATTGATCAAGGAGCATTTGTACAAATTTGTCCAAGCATATGGAACGAGAATTGTGGCTTTATCTTAGTGTCATATTCTGTAAGTTATAAAAGAAAAAAAAACAGGTTATGTAAAAATACTGAATGGTATTAATTTTTTTTATTATTAATATATTTATTTTATTTTATTATATGTTAGAAACGAACGAGTATTAATTCTGTAGCATTGTAGGGGTTGAGGTTCGTTTAAGAGAAACAAAATTCATTGTAGTCCCTTTATCAGGAATTCTCTGCTGATATGGCAGGTCTGCAGCAGTACCACCCTCTGAAAGGCAACGAGAATCTTCATAGGATTGTTAAGAGCCTGGAAGGTATCTATGAGGTCAGTTGTCATTATCTCCTCGGTTGATATAGCAATATGGTATATGATCAATGATGAAATAAAGAAAGAGGGAATAAAGTTGAAACAAAGACAGTTGATCCCAATGCTTTCAAACAGTTGCAAAGCTAGAAATTGTTTCTTTATTATAAATATATATATAGAGAGAGATTACACTCTGCAAATGCCTACACAGTACTTTGGCAATAACCCGCCACCCCCATTATTTTTTTTTCCACATTCAATAAAACTTCCAGAATCTCAACCCAGGTTAGGCCAGTGTAGTCTAGTATATGTAAAGTTTCATCAAGTGTTAAAAATGTATCTTTGAGGTTATAAATTCTGCATATATATAATACTGTGCGATTAGAGATTTAACCTTATGATGTCGAGTCTGACACTCTACCGACTGGAGCCAACCGGTTGTTATTAAGATCTGTGGAACTTACACAGTAATCAAAAGAACATATACATTTGTAAAAAATATAGCGAAATAACTTTAAAAGGTTGGATTGAAATTGTGAATAAATAATCCTTTTCGGCAAATTGAACCGCTGCTGTATCTATCGTGGAAAGTGTTTAGTCACACACACTAGTAACAGGTTAAATGTTCTTATTTTGTCGTCAACGATAGAAGAATTAGTGAATAGTGATAAGTAAAATCAATCATAACGAGAATCAGGGCCCCAAGGATTATATATAAATATATAGAGGTTTTTAAATTAAGCTCTCCACGACAACTTACCTTTATCTTGGATTAAATAAAATGTATTTCTAATGAAAATATCTCCACTTAAACGAACTTTAACTTCATATCTTGCAAAGTTATCTTTCTTGATGTTAGTGAATTGTATTTCTATTTTGTATTGATTTGGCTCGTTTTTATTTAAAAACACATTTATATTATCGCCTTTTTCAGTTCCTATAACATTCAAGGTGATACCAGTACTATTTATACTATATTGTGACTTTTTGATACAGAAAGGGATTGTAACATTCGATCGTACTTTCAGAAAGTAATACGTCTTAAGCTGCTGGTTCCAGCAATCCTCGAAGTCCGGGACATCTTTAAATAAATAAAAAAAAAAACAACTTAAGATTAGCTTATACAATTTAATTATTTACATGTAAAAGCAGTTTGAGTAATTTATATTTTTCGGTACTATTATAATAAAAAGTAAAAATAAAGTTCCACGTTCACACCTTGTGCTCTATAGCCAAATGATGTAAAGGTCATCTGTTTCTGTGGCCTACGGTTAACGAGGGTGTCATGTGGCCAGCACAACGACTAAGCGCCTTTACTTTTCCCAACTAATGTCAGGTACCTACTTGAGCTGGGTGGACTCAGAGGCGCCCAAAAATCCCGAAATAAAAATCTCAGTCTTCACCAGGATTCGAACCCGTGACCCCCCGCCACCGCCCATCCTTTATTGTAATAGCGATTGTCAAACTAAAAGGCCAGGAAGTGAGGTACACATTTGAGGTTGTCAAAGGTTGAAGACCTTTTAAATCCATTGCAGAACATTTGGGTTATGACGATTTTATCATGGTTTCTGCAAGAACGTTTGTAAAAGTACAACAGGAGGCAGTCTGGGGTGGATAGGTGGTAGTGTAGGTGTGAAAAGAGAGCAAGAAAGAGAGAGATTAATAGAGATTTAAATAGAGAAAAAGAGAGAGACTGAGAGAAATAGAAAAAGAGAGAAAGGTAGAGAAATAAAAGTTAGGGAAATAGATCGATAAGGAACTTGACAGAAAGAGACAGAGAACGAAAGAGACAGGGAAAAAGAGAGAAATAGAAATAAAACGAGAAAAAAAAGAGAAAAAAAAAGAAAGAAAGAAAAAGAGAGATAAGAAAGTGAGAAAATAAAGAGAAAATGCACAAAAAAGAGAAACAAAAAGAGATGGAGAGAAAGAAAATGTAAGAGAGAGAGAGAGAGAGAGAGAGAGAAATATAAAGAGAAAAATACAAAATTAAAAAAAAAAATACAGAATTAGAGAAAAGCTACTTACCCATCTGTAGTAAGGTTAGAAAAAAGTCTTTATAACATTTCTCAGAAGGTTTAACCGTTATATTATATTTCGTGTTATTAAATAATGAAGTATTTCTAAAATAGATTTGTATATAGGAGTAATGCATAGAGGTCTCCTGCCGATACATCCTGTCCAAACTGACGCTCAATTTAGTATCGTTCTCCACGTTGACATCATAGACCACAGAATCGATCCCGATATGATTTATTTTCAGATTTGATACCAAACAGATATGAACCACAGTCTGTGATCCCATCCTAGACCTTGCCACGACATGTGATTCTTGGTTTTTACACAGATCCAGAGAGCCTGTTTTTACAGTTCAAAGGTTTATATTTTTAAAGATTCACTTTACAACATATCATAGCATATAGATTTACTATGTCATCAAAATGCGCTGATTAAACTTATAATCAAAATTCTATTATACAAGTATTTTTTTTCTATTTGAATACAATTTGTATTATATGAAATATATGGCTACAAAAATGAACGATTATTTTAATCTTACAAACTAATCAAGGATAGACACAAAAAGAAATAGTTTTACCAAATCTCAATTCCCACAGCTCAAACCCTCGAACAATATTCTGATTTCGAGCATGTATCAATTTACTCAGATATTCAGAATCTAGAAGAACCACACAATAATTGTCGTATAACTCAATACTGCAGAAATAGGCTACCTTAAAATCTATGCATTATAGAGTGTGTTGTCAGTATTTGTTATAACCTTTAGTAGGACATGTAGATGAGAGCCAAAGGGGTGATCAGAATATGGCTTAGGTCTTTCCAGAACAAAAATTACTAAAAGAGTTTTCACACAAACTCATATGTGGTTCTAATAGGTCAAAGAGTCAACCAGTGAGTTATTTTTTTTTATGAGCAAAGGAGTTAAAAATGCAGCTCTCGATATTTTCGGAACAGATTTCAGAAGCTTTAAATTCCATACCATTAACAGTCACAATTTAACTTCCCTTAAAACAAATTAGATGTACGTTTGGCAAACGTTTAGTCGGGGTAGCTGTAGTAATTAGCCGTAGACTTTGTCAGAGGGGTTGCTAAAGAAAGAGGCATCACTAATTAAGATATTAGAAACAAGATTATTACATTAACAGAACCCCACGACGACTTGCTAACAAATGTAAAAACGAAAACTAAAGTTCAATGGCCATGTCACAAGTTCCTCAGGGCTCGCAAGGACCTTCCTGGATTATGTTATATTTTCATTAGTCATTACGTTTTCTGTAAGTCAAGTTTTAAAACGTTCACATTGTCTTGTTACCTCCTGTGTAAGCCTTTGTTTCTTTTATTAACCTCTCATGACATATTGTTCTCCTATATGTTTGAGATATTGTAAAATAAGAGCTACTTTGAAGAGATTTATAATTATTTTGTGCCTCTTTTCAATATTTCGACATCTTTTAATTTGTGATTGTTTTATCATATTGTAGTTTAGTTAGAAGAAAGAAAGCAATTTCAAATGTACAAATGTATGTTACTATTTTTATTACGATTCAGTGATTTTAAGAAATATTAAAATTAAACTTACCATAGGGAATAAAGACATGGGCCTACAAAGTTAATTTTAGTTATAAGAAATACTGTTTTTATTAGTGCTTTATTCCAGTCATTTATATTTAAATTATAAACATCTTTCTAAATAAGATAAGATACTAGATCTGTATCGTGTTTTAAAGAAAATTTAATCGTGTTTATACTGACGGTAATCTTTCTTTCAATAAATAAATATATTCTACCCTGTAGATTATATGTATGTACTTTAAAGAAATGAAAAACAACAACAACATATATTGCTACTGATGGAAATACTAACAAACCGCGCAAAACTAAAACCGGATTAAATGTTTTGAGGTCAGCTAGAAATTTTATTTATATTCAATTAGATCTGTTTTCACCATGACTAAGCACTGGGAGTCTATAACGACTCAATTTTATTATACTAATTATACGTGTAGTCGTATCTGGTTTATAAAAGCTCTAGCTATTAATAAGCTAAATGTTTTTCGGCTTTAAAAAAATTAAGCTATTGCAGAAATAAACGTATACTTTGTTTGTTGGCATGAGGGATCTTTCATTCCTTGACATTATTTATTGTTGTGATATGAGTATATGTCTCTCCCAATTCCCTTCTTTTGTCTATCTTTCTTTTCTTTAGGTTTTCTTTTTGCTCAGCTGTATTTCTTTAAGTAGCTCTTCTTTTTCCCTTACATAATTCTATAGCTTAAGGAAAATGGATCTTCAAAATTAAAGATAAAAAAATATATAGATTTAAATAATATACTTCTAGTCTTACGATTTCAAATATAACAAAAAAAGCAATAATTAATATACTTCCTAACTAAAAAAATAAAAAACTTACAGTTTATCTTTAAGTCAAACACATATAGAAACTTAAATCCTAGGTCTGTCAATAAAGAAACCTTGTACTTCGTTGCGTTCAATAGCGATACGTTGTGAAGATTTATAGTAAAATTATATATATAAGTAGAAAGTGTTTTCTTGTAAAATGTTGAACTTAGTCGATGATCTAGAACACGTTTGTTCACTAGTATCTGCTTCTGAAAAGGAATGTTACTTAAAACACAGAAACTGATAGACAGGTTTCCATACAATTCAGTTTGTATCACAGTATTATTGCTTGATGTTTCACATAGTTGAGGAGGATCTAAAGAGAAATGAATATTCATTATTATTTGTACACAAAACTATCTATATACTATACACGTAAATTTTCATAGAAAGGGATTACTTGTAAGTTTTAGTAAATCCATATATATTTCTTCGTTATTATGACATTATATCAAAGCACTTCTTTATCTAGGTAGTTCTTTTAGTCTTTTTTTCTCTTTTATTTTTGCAACTTGCTTTATATTTTGGTTTGTTTATTCTTTATTTTGTCGGAATCTCACAAGAATCACAAAACATCAACAATACCAATTAATTACTCAATAAATATATAGATTTTACTATATCATGAGGTCTACCTAGCAATGGGAATATAACCTTGTGTAGATAATTGATCCTTCCCCAGTTTTTAAACTAACAATAGCCCATAAAACCTCATTATGCGAGTACTTGGATAGTCCAGTGTCTAGTAGTTGGCCTTCCATCGTGGAGGCTTGAGTTCTAATTGCAATATTTGTCCTATTGTTTTCGAAAAGGAAGCATGGTAGCCTTCTCCCGTATATATAGTCTCTCCAGGCCACTGGTCCACAAAAGTGATCACACCATAACGCACTAAGCATGATATAAGCATTAAAGTTAAACAAATCAAAGTAATATAAAAAATTCCTATCACACCAAGATATCAATGTCACCCTAGATGTACTAAAAATTAATTACATGATTTATTTCAAATAATTAGTGTAATTTTTCGAAATATAAGTTTATACATAAATATTTTTTTTTTCATTTTTTCCCTATAGTCTTTGTAACATTGTCTGGCTTAATAGCCAGTGAAAAAAAGCTTTATGTACAGTCTACAATGTAGAGTTTACTGAGCATCTTAAAAATTCCAGATAGTCATTTCCGAGATCAAAACGAATTGTGTACTTTCCAAAGTAAAACTACTCCTTGCTAAATGTTCCTCTACTCTAAACGAAGAAGAAACATATACATCTTACCATACAAAGACATGTTTATTTTTCGCTCTAATGTTTTGTTTATATAGGACATTGTTATCTTGGCGGTATATACTCCACTATCTTTGGTTGTTAAATTGTTCAAAGTGAGAATTATGTTGTAGATGTTATTTCTAGTGTGAATGACTTTTAGGCCAAATGCAACATTCAATTTTGGTGAAAACGATACATTTATATTTTGATTTCCCAGTTGTTTATTGTGAACTAGGCACAGAGTTACGTTGACCGCCACACCAGATGTTGAATTCACACTGTGCATAAAGTGTTCACCTTCACAGAGTTTCGGTAAACCTGAAGGAAGAAGAAACTAAACGATTAGTATTTAAAACCACAACAAGATAAATGGATAAGATGGATAAAGAGAAAATGTCTATTAAAAAATCGCTTGTAAGTTATGTCATATAACATTTTAAAGTACTTCGTTTCTAAATATGTAGACTGTAAAACCATCTGTATTATATAAGCCTCAGGGTCGTTAGCGCTCCATACCATCGTTACGAAGTTGACAGGTTCGAATCTTATCTGACAATATCCATTCCCTTTTTTAAGGAAGTTTAGGTTTATGAGGTAATCTAATATAATAATATACAATAAGAAGAATTATTTTCGTTAGCAGTTTTTATTTTTTTAACACCCTCACAATTTACAACTAAGTTTAATTTTTAACAGCTAAAAAATTTTCAAAATAAAAAATTGGTAGAGATTACAGAATAATTTATGGTTAAAATTTATCACATTAAACAATATATTATAGAGATCGATATAATGCTCTCCGTGCCATGATTCTGATTCTACATACGGAAAATCATTACGCCAGGACGGATTTCATAATGCAGAATGGTTATATTGCAAAGATGTTTATCTTATAACACTTACATATGTTAGTAAAATCCAAATACTTAGTGTAACTAGTTCCTCTAAAGTCGATAACTTGACATTTGAAAACTGTAATGTCGCTGCATCCATGTTCATCAATGTCGTAACTCAAAGATCTGTGTTCAGTTTGTTTTATTGTGTTGTTGACAACATTCAGAATTTTCCCAGTGAGATTGTTACTTATGATTATCAGTTTGGGATACCAGGCTGCATTACAGGTTATCGTGTCATTTGCTTCATTGGCTGTTTGTGACCGTTTAGCTTCGAAAGTGTGATTTTGGTTTCCTGTAGAGAGAACATGAAATCATTATTGATGTTATTAGCGACCCCTGATACGAATTAGCGACTGTAATTTTGTTCAATAATCTGCCTGTTAATCTGTTCGTCTTTTTATAAGTTGTTCATCTGTTACGTTTAAATTTTAAAAACCATTTTATTTTACAGTTTCTGATATCCTCACATGATTTTGTTTTCTTTTGTTAACTGAAAGGTACGCTAAGTTTCACTTTTACCATGTAAATTTCAAAATTAATCACTAGTGACATCTGTTAAAAAAAAGTTTTTTCTTTTTTCATAATTAGTTCAAAGTGCTAAAATATAAAATCATGCCTATTTTTAATGCTTTGCTTACCAAAGAGCGGGCACACCGAGGCCGACTACATGGTTATGCAAAAACACAAACAATATTTAATTTATTGTTATTTTTTTTAAAGACTTTTATCATATTCTGTTTAATTCAAATTTTTCCTCAGGCAAATAACTTCTTTAATCTTTCCTCTCATTGTATGCATTACCTAATTCTTACCTTTAATGATTTATTTAAGTTTCGTCCTTTGTAAATGTAAACTTTAGAACCACTGTAATGACTTTGTGACTTGTGATTCACGCTCGTCATGAGTTTAAGTGAACTTATTAAGACTTGGGGTTAAGGTTAAGAGAGCAGCATAGTTAGAGACCAGAACATTTAGTTGAGGGTATTTTAAGACTTGTTCAAGACATGCATAGCCTTCTACCATGTAATTACTGAATAATTAAACCTTTCATGTGATTTCTATAACAGTAATATGAAGGGGTTGACTCCGGAACAGAAAGTCTCGGGTTCGAATCCTGGGATTTTTACTTCCGGGATCTTTAGGGCGCCTCGAAGTCCACCAAGTTCTATTGGGTACCTGACAATAGTTAGATCGTTGAGCTGGCCACATAACAACCTCGTTAACCGCTGGCCATTGAAACAGATGACTTTTATATCATCTGCCACATAGATCACAAGGTCTGAAAGGGGAACTTTACTTTAACTGTACCATATATGTATATGGTAATATTTTTTGGGGGGGAAAAGCCAAGCACGGATTTCATTTATAAAGGTTTATATAAGTGTGTTTGATATAACAGAAGTTTCTTAATTATTCCAAGTAAGTTATAAAGTGGTGTAAAAAGGCGTCACTCGTCACTCGAAATTGACATATTTGTCTCCATTTTTTTTAACAAAATAGAATCATCAACAGTCACCAAAATATAAAAGTGGAGAAAAGCTAATCAATCAAATGTATCAACAGAAAATCTAGTGCAGAATGGGATTTCCACTTATGGGATCTTTAGGGCACCTCTGAGTCCACTCAGCTCTATTGACAATAGTAATGGAAATGTATAGGCGAAAGATCGTTGTGCTGACCACATGATAGCCTCCTTAACTGTCGGCCATTGAAACAGATGACCTTTACAACATCTACCACCATACATCAAAAGGTCTGAAAGGGGAACTTTACTTTTACTATACCAGATATATATTAATAATATTTTTTTTTTTTGGGGGGGAAACCAAGTACGGATTTCATTAGTAAAGGTATATATGTGTGTATGCTATAACAGAAGTTTCTTAATTATTTCAAGTAAGACATAAAGTGGTGTAAAAGATTGCCCCTCGAAATTGACATATTGGTCTACAATTTAATTATTTACAAAATAGAATCATCAACAGTCGCGAAAATACTAAAGTGGAGAAACAGTAATTAATCAAATATATAAACAGAATAATTATGGTGATGTTTAATGCTATCAGTTATAATTGTGGTGGCATTTATTGATCTCAGAAGTGTTGGTGACAGTTTTCACTGAGGCCACTTAAGATTTTGAGGGCATATCAACTAATACTTGTTTAGCAATGTAAAGAAAAGCGAGTTAGAGTTTTTCTATTTAGAACTCAATAATTCTCGTCTAATTTTCTTTGTATGTAACGGTAATTCAAACAGTTTTGAGTTTGAAGTCTAGAATATTTCTTTAAATATCATTGTGTATGTATGATTGATACATGGAGAAGTGGTGAATAGCCAAAGTAAAAATTGAGGAGGTTAAAAGAAAAAAAATGGAAACTGTTTCTATAAATTAATTCAAGGTGTTGATGAAAATAACGTGTGTTATGTGTGTGTGTTTGTGTGTTCTCTAAGAAAGAGTGATGTTATGTAAAAAAGAAAAAAGGACAGATATAGGTAGAATGTACAAAAAATATCTATAGATGTTATAAGACAGTGGTTATATCCTAAAATAATGTAAATTAACTCTCACTTACCAGTTGGATTGATTGTCCATTTAAAATATAGTGTCTCACTTCCGGTTTCACCTGAACCAGTATGTACAAAAATGTCATTGACGCCATACTCATGTACAGTCACATTACGTAACGTTATCGTTAAGATCAACTCATTACGTTTTGTGGAATCTTTTTTCCAGGCGAAATTCTGGCATTGACTATTATGATTGAGTCCTTTCCAACAATTGTTAATGCGTAGAATAGAAAACTTGCTCCTTGTAATGTTAGCTATTAAACACAATCTCAGCTGTATGGACGAATGTAATGGAGCTATATCAGTCTTAGTAGAGACATGGTTTGGACTGTCACACAATTTTAGTTGTCCTTCCAAACCTGAGAACGAAAGAGGGTCGAATAAATTTTTTTTTGTTTCAACAAGAATTATAATTAAGATAATAAAATTAATTAAATCAATTAACTTTATTAAAGTAAAAATAATGAGCTATTTTCTTTCTTAGCTCTCAAATAACGAGTTTTTAAAAATAAAAGGCTTAATACAAATTGGTGCTATTTTTAGAGGCCAGCGAAAGGGAAATAGCCAGTATTAGTTTTGTATGGTTTGTCAGTCCGTCCGTCTACTGAGAAAGAAAATAAAAATCGGACATCGTGATATTTTAGACCTCACAAAGTTTTGATGCAAGGGCTATTTTTTTCTTGTACAAAAGTGAAACAAAAATGAAACATTTAATTATTTAAATTTCATAAAAAATATCTCTTTTAAATTATAAAAAATAGTGTTGTTTTTTTTTAAAAGTCAAATGTTTCTTCTGTAATACGCTGAGCCGGGGATCCCGGGTTCGAATCCTAGTGAAGAATGGGGGTTTTATTTCGGGATCCTTGGGCGCCTCTGAGTCCACCCAGCTTTAGTAGAAGCCTTACATTAGTTGGGGAAAAGTAAAGGCGGTTGGTCGTTGTGCTGGCCACATGGCACTCTCGTAAACCGTAAGCCACAGCATCAGATGACCTTTACATCATCTGCTCTATAGAGCACAAGGTCTGAAAAAGGAAATTTTAATTTACTTTTACAGGCTTCTTCACTAATAACTCATGTTTTTTAAAGATTCGCGCACTGGTACATTGCATCCGAAGGTCACAGAGATGTAATCTAAGAGATGTATCTATGTTTGAGGTTTCCATAGCTATTTTTAGTTGATTAATTCAAGCAGCACTGCTTTCAATGGAGCTCTATTTCTCATTCTTATTTCAGAGGAGCTAGAAGAGTTTTAGTATTGATGACGTGTTGTCCTGTTTGCTTAGTTTTTAAGTTAAAAATATCGTCAAATGATTTTTTTTCAAATTTTATTACTTCAAACGATCAAAACAGGACCATGGCTTGAATATTTCTGGTCCATCCGATGATACCCTCCTCTGAACTTACCAATGAACTTAACAAACTCTTTATGTTATCATTTTGAATGTGGAACAGGACAAAAACACTTAAGTGATTGATTCAATATTTTATTGCCATACATATCATCTGAAAGGTAAGTTATTTATTTCTAAGCCGGGTATCTCGGTGAAGAGATTTGAATTTTGGGATTAATAGGACCCCAGGGTCCACCCTAATCTAATGGATACCTGACTTTTAACTAAAAAAATTCAAGTCGGTTGTTGTTGTTGTTTTTTTAATTCCTCATGGAATTCTCGTTAGAAAAAACAAATTCTATTTCATTTATCCTACAGATCTCGATGTATGAAAAATAATTTTGTTTTTTAAATTAGTCATTATGTCTGTATTATTATTTAATTCTTAATATTTTATGTTATCTAGAAAGACTTACCTTTAAAACTGACACATGACAAAATAACAATGTGAAAATAAAACATTTTTACACATTTAGACATCCCACAATGTGCTTTAGAATTAAAATAAGAATAGTCATTCCTATTCGCTTTATCGCATTCATATATTGCCGTAGATTTGGAATATCCTTATACTTCTAGTCTACTTGGTAAATGTATACATTGGTGTTTGTTTGTCCCTTTTTTTTCAGGAAATTGATTTTTGAAATTATTTTAATTTCCAATAAATGAAAGTAATAAGATTTTCTCTCATGTGATGAGTCAGCTGATGTTTCACTTCCTGTCCTTGGTGTATGAATCAACGAGCAGTAAGAACAAGCGTGGGAGACAACGTTTAACACACTTAAGTCAGGCTTTGAAGTTGAGATTTTTTTTTTCTTTTAGTGTTTAAAATAATAATAATAAGACTAGTCTTTGAGTCCAAAGATTAGTGAGACATGCAGTATTTCCCGTGGCTGCGGAGTCCCAGCTGTGACCTACATATTTTGCCACATTCATGTATAACACAGATAAATAATAGAGAATCGGCTGGTTTATTCACAAAATATGTTGCCCGGATTCTACGTTTTATGGCACGAATACGGAAGTAGAGGATGTTTTGACTTAGTGACAATGACATCATTAGTAAAAACAAGAATAGGTTTTAGAGATAGAACGAAATATCAGGCGATGTAAACAGACTACTTCCAGGATATGTCGCATTTTATGAACGTATAGAGTTAGCTGTCCCTTCATTGCTATTTAACTTGTTCGACATTCATTATCAGCGTTGACTAACGTGTATTCGGTCTTTCGCCGGTGTTAATGGATTGCGTACTCATTGAGTGTGATAACCTCCATTCGGTTTATCTGTATTAGACACCGCGGAAAGTGCCTAACACAGTATAGTCCATTGTCCCAGGTTCGAATCCTGTTAAAAAAAAAGAGAGAGATTTATATGTTTCGGGATCCTTAGGGCGCCTTTAAGTCCACCCAGCATTTGTGTGTACATGACAACAGATGGGAGAGAGTAAAGGCGGTTGGTGGCTGTGCTGGTTACATGACATCCACAGAAACTGATTACTATACATCATCTGCCTTATAGATTGCAATATGTATAAGAGTAATGTAGCATATACATTTTATTCCTTATATTTCCATACATGTTGCTCAAATAATTAACTCTCTTGGTTTACGGTTCAATGTTTTCGATTTAATATTTACAAATGTGTGACGGGGGCGTTTAGCGATTGGTTGTGAATGATGCAACTTAGGTGACCTTGTCGTCATTTAGCCTTAGTTAGGAGAGACTACTCTAGAACGTGAGACTGAAAAGTTGTGTTATTGTAGTGAGTTATTGTAGTGAGTTAGATTGTTTTAGGGAATAAGATTACTAGACTACTACATTTATTTTATTGATCACAAGTTAATTTTGTCTGTATTATAAATAAAGTTCTATGTAGGCCTAGTATTGTTCACAAAAAGAAAGCTATTCTAGTTATTTGAAGTTTTATTATTTAAGATACATTACGCCTACAACGGTTTAGTTGTCTACCAGCAGTTTGGTACTATAAGGTAACGATAGGTAACAACACGACAAATGTTGCTCTGTTCAAAATGAATAGAAGAGTATTATAACAATCTAAGAGACAACACCTTAAGTGTTAGTCATCTATTGATCTGACATCTCCCTCTAATCGTAAGAAATTGTAAACTAGTTATATGCTTTAAAAAAAGGGGACAGCATCCGACGTATAGAATGACAAACATGATTATTTGAGGTCAAGTTCTCTCCTTTGAATGTTTTTCAGCTTCATTTCGTTACTAATGAGACACGTGTGTACTGTTTCACTTCGGGAAAGTTAAATCAACTTACTCTGTCAGTCCTGATCTGTCTGTCTGTCTATCACAAGTTTGTCAACGTTAAATCTCAAACACCCATTCTAGGATCAAGCTGAAACTTTGCACAAGTATTCATTGTTATAGAAAAGACATTGATCAATTTTTATAAACTAAAATTATCTACTGATAATTAATTATTTTGCTTGAGGTCGAATAAGGGAAACAATTTCTACGTGATCAAGAGATATAGCTGTAAGAGCGGAATTTCTTCCCTTAGATTAGCTTTCTTTATGTGAAAAAAATGTTTTTCTTTTTTGTTAAATTATAATAGAATACAATAAAAAAATAACAACTATAGAGGGGGTGATTAGGGTTGGCAACAGTGGCTGCCTAGCGATATAGAGATCTTTATTTGTATAGCCTTCAATGAGTGATAGAAATGTTCGATTCTCTGCTACGTATTCTTAATTTTTATACTCGTTCGCAATATGACCTTCTTTAGTCACGAAACTAAATGGAAATTAGATGTCATGGCATTAGATGCGTGAGAACGACGTCGCCCACACATACAGCTGTTACCTAAATCCGCGAAGTAGATGCATCCAAAGAAACGGCTACTGCTATATAGTTTGGTATAGCGGCGTCACTGGCTCTTATAGGATGCATGCATAAATGCCTGCAAACTGCTTAAGTCTCGTGGGTAATGATTTTTTCTTGGGGTTGTGTCCCGAAGCCTTTCTGATGAATGGGAATAGCAGCTAGCCAGCAGAGGTTTGAATTCAGAGTTTTCTTTCTAGGTGTGTAGCCGACCAACGCTAAAGAGCTAATCTGCAGCAAGCCGGATTCTGTGGAGTCTCTACAATTCATTCTATTTTACCATACTTGTAGGCATTACACTGAGCTACAGTGTAGTAGATGAAACTGAAGACAGCTCTCCATATATAGTGACTTGTTATTTAAGGTTGTTAAAACCAATAAAAGTTAGAGTGTGAAGCCTTTTTCATAAACTTGGATTTTTAGAGTTAGCGTTAGGCCCATGCAACAAAGTATTAGGCTTAAATTTTATAAATTAAAAAAAAAATAACAAAAAACTTCGTTCATAATACTAATACATATTCTGGGAAAATAAAAATTAAAACCTTAAAATAGTTTTTCGATTTTATGAAATGTGATAGACAAAAAAAATGTTTTGAAATTTTCCAAATAGAAATTAATTACTAACCCATTTCTGTATATTAGACTCTTTTGTTTGAGTGTGTGTTTCGGTTATGTGTTTTTTTTCCCTCTCGCCTGCATATAAATGTATGTGTCGATGTCAAGAGAGATTTTTGTTTTTAACTTCAACTGTCATATTCACATTGGACAGAAAGTGAAACTGAATCTTCTAGTGAAGAACAGTTTTAAATGTTTTGTTTCTTTAACTAAAAGTATTTTTCTTAAAATACAGACAGAGACAAAAAAAGGATTGTAAAATGAGGAAAAAAACAACATAGAATGAAAGAGAGAAGATAGAAGCACTCTTTTAACTTTAAAATAACAATGGAGATGGATCAAATGAATAAAAAGAAAGAGGTAAGGTTTGTATGAATAAAATTCATGGTGGAAAAGAGGAGAAATAAATACTAAATACAAATGCACTAAAAGAGATATTGAAAGAAAGATATCATGAAAGACTGAAAGAGAGACTGAAAAAAGAGACTGAAAAAGATACCTAAAAACTGAAAGAGGGATTGAAATAGAGACTGAAATAAAGAGAGACAAAGATAAGACGGAGAATGAGAGAAAAAGAGAGTACAAACATAAGAAAAAAATAATAGAAAGACACAATTAAAAAAAAAAACAGATTTTAGTGTTCATCTCATTTGTCTGACCCATTTAACATTAAAATTCATAATAATACAAAAGAAAGTCTTGTTTTCTCTAAAAGACAAAGATGATAAAATATAAATACATTATACCTTATATTCATCCGAAAGTAGGTTCACAGTTATTAAAATTCCTTTTATTCCTCTGGTTCTGAAGAAAGGGCAGCATTGATTGCCACCATGTTCACCTAACTTTAATACCTATAGACTTCGTTTAATTTTTTTTTTTGGGGGGGGGGGGTTGTTAAGAACATTGTTTATGAGAAGAAACCCAAAACAAGAAATGATTTAAATGAGTGCATTCATCCCTCATTCACAGAAATTGTTGAAGTTCAACTTTGTGCTAGACTTCGTGTCAGAGTGCCCTGGAATGATTGGAAGAATGTTGCAATGCTGAACGAGGACATTTTGAGATTCAAATAATATGTTTGACAGGTATAACATATTTCCCCGAGGAGGAATGCTCCCGTCGCCTCAGCGTGGCCCTCCTGTGGAAACGTCCGCCAAAGGGAAACGGATAGGCAAAGTACGGTAGCACACATAGCTCTCAGTGGGCTACCACTCGTATGGTCGAGAGACTGTACAATGCACGTGGTAGGGATGTAACAAAGGCTCGATAACCCGTCCAACCCCCCATCGATTCGTTCCCTAACGGGGGCCATTCGCGCTGTGATGGACCCTCGCACGGGTTTGATGGGACATTATAGGCATAAGAAGGGCCCCCCACGCGGCTCGGCCTCCGGCCTGGCACGGGAGAGGGAACTCGTGCGTGGCTCAAGGGGGTCGTGACTAGCGACACACCGGGTGTGAATACATGATCACTTCGGATAAGGCGGGACTTTGGACAGAGGGATTGGTGAAGAGCCGATGCCTCATCCTGGCCATGGATAAAAGCCTTTCCTTGGTCAAGAGGTCCATAATAAAGAACGGGACTTTCTCGGACCTTAAGGACATCTGAATTATATTTCCCCGCTGTTCTATGGTGGAATTATTATTAGCAAGATTTTTCCCTTATTACATTATGCAAATCTTCACATAATATTGTCCGAACAACCTTTTCTTATTGATGTGTACGTTCATTAAAACTGTTGGCATTTCAACAACACCTGTTTTGGCCACTGTATTCTTGTATATGTCACATGTAAGGGGTTACTGGATAGTGAAATTTATTTTTTTTATTTTTGCTTTAACTTAATAACTATTGTTATATTATATCATATGACAACTCAAAAATAAAAAATATATATTGAATGTTGTCTAATGTTTCCGGGTTGCCATGGTAACGGCAGCCATCTTGAAAATAAACAAAAATTAGTTCATATAGGAAAATTCTAAAATTTTTCCAAATAGATACATTTCAAAGCTAAAAATACTTACACCTTAAAGTATAAAGGTGGCTGGAAGAAGCTAGCTAGATGTTATACATTTTCCCTTAGTATTTTGCATTTTATGTTTTTTTAAAAAAGGGTGATTTTTTTCCTGTAAAATGCATCCACATTTTTTTTCCCAAAAGATCATATATTAAAAACTTCTTCAGCTAAAGTCATTAAAACTAGCTGATTCTCTGTATTATTTATCTCTGAATATGTGTACCAAATTTGACACATTTATCTCTATTAGTTCTAGAGATTTTAAAAATATGTTACAGGGGGGGTCACAATAAATGCATTCACTCAAAAACAGTGAATTTGTATTATAAAAAATAAGGAAAATAGTGTTCACCACGCATCATTAAAATGCTTTTTTTCAATAAAAAATGCTATTTTTTAGAAAATTTTTGCTGCCAGTTTATAAAATACATGTTCACCTATTTAATTACACCAAAATTGAAAAATCAATTTTTTTACCCAAAATCGGATCCAGTAACCCCTTATTAATTTAATTAATTAAGTGTTGAAACATATTTTAATATCGAGGTTATAAATAATTTTACAACTTTTATGTTTATCTAATTATTAATTATAAGTTGTGAAAAAAACACTGTTTAAAAATATAAAACTATAAATATAAATAATATCGTGCGATTAGAGACTGACCTTATAATGTAGACTAGAGTCTGACAATCTATTGAGTAAACCGGGTGTTATTAAAATCTGTGAAAATTATTCAGTACATCTAAAGAAAAAATAAATGTGTAGACAAATTTAAGGAGAGAAACTTAAAAGGATTGGATCGCAATTGCGAATAAAAAAGACTTTTCGGTAAATGTAACAGTTGCGGTTTCGGTCGTGGGGTTTTTATTTCGGCTTATAGGCACACAAAAGGTAGTAACTGGTTAAATGTTCTTATTTGTTTGTCTACGTCAAGTGTGAGTATTATTGAATAGTCAATTAATCATACGTAAATTAGGGACCTTAAGATTACATATGTTTTCTTTATCAAGCTTTCTATGACAACTTACCTTTATCTTGGATTAAATAAAATGTATTTCTAATGGAACCATCTCCACTAAAAGGAACTGTAACTTCATATCTTGCAAAGTTATCTATCTTGATGTTAGTGAATTGTATTTCTATTTTGTATTGATTTGGCTCGTTTTCATTTAAAGACACATTTATATTATCGCCTTTTTTAGGTCCTATAACATTCAAGGCGATGCCAGTTTTATTTATACTATGTTGTGAATTCTTGATACAGAAAGTGATTCTAACATTGGATCCTAGTTTCAGAAAATAATACTTCTTAAGCTGCTGGTTCAAGCAATCCTCGAAGTCCGGGACATCTTTTAATAAATAAAAAACGTAAGATTGAAATATACGATTTGATTATTTACATGTAAAAGCAAATTGATTATTTTATATTTTCGTGTTTTATTGTAATAACGATTGACTAACTAAAGGCCATGGCGTGAGGCAGTGGCGTAGCTACCAATGTGCGGGTGGTGCGGGCCGCACAGGACACCAGGTGAAGAGGGGCACCAAAATTATCTCAGCGTTTATTATTTCCTATTTCCCTGAGCTTTTCAGTAAAAACTACTAATTGTATGGACACGAACAAACATAAGCTACTGTATTTTAAAAATGAACTAACGATTTATAAACTAGTCATGTCGTTATTTTGTTTCATCTCTTTGACTATTTCTTCCATACAATGTAAGCTATAGAACAGTTTCAATCTAATCTACTAGATTTATTTCGGACACACGGTACATGTTGTTAATACACTGATCAATACTCTGTAATATAAAGAAGAAGAAGAAGATAGGCCAACCTTTTTTTTACTTCATTGTTTAGTCCACTGGTTTAATCTAGATATAGAGTTTACAAATATATTACTAAACTCTAGCTCTAACTAAACAATTGTCTTAGTTTATTCATTTCTTTATGATTCTTAATAGTTTAATTTTGGAAATAATTCTATTGTAATGTCAATATTTTTAAATAAGCTAACCTACAATTTTTTTTAACTAACTAGTTAATTGTAATACTGTAACGTAAACAAAATGATGAACAGTGCTCAAGACTAACTAGTCTGGCTGACTAAGCTTAGAGGAAGAAATCTCTGATTGAAACGGCTGACGGCATGGATCAAAGAGTCTAGAGGGTGAAAATCTGTTACATATCAAGAATCAGCAAAAGGAAAGGCTAGAAAGCTTTCAAAGGCTTGGTTTTTCCGGCAAATGTCAAACGGCGAGAAAGTTCTTAGAAAGTGGATGTGTTATTCGCCAAAAAAAAGAATCCTTATTTTGCTTCCCCTGCGTACTCTTCTGAACAAGATCAAGTACCAAATCTTCATTTAAATCCAAAGTTGAATTTAATGATTGGTGGAGGTTATCCCAGAAAATAGAAAAACATGAGACCAGCAGAGCTCACATTCAGTCATAGCTTGCTTGGAGGGAACTTCACCTGAGAGTAGGGAACAGTATTGACAACAAGGCCCAGGATTTGATTATACAATAGACTAAAACCTGGAGAGACTACCTGAAGAGAATCTTGGACATCATTCGTTTTCTCTAAAGCAAAATCTGGCACTACGTGAGCATCGCGAGCGAGCTGAAGAAGTTTTGGAAAAGCAAAATCAAGGCAATTTCATGGCGTTAGTAAAATTACTATCAAAGTACGGTCCACTCTTGAGGGAGCATGTGCTTTAAATTAAACTTTGTTCCAGACCGAATACATACATGTCTCCACAAATACAAAATGAATTTATTAAAATATTGGGGGATCAAATAAAATGGATCTTCAAAATCAAAGATAAAAAAATATATAGATTTAAATAATATGCTTCTAGTCTTACGATTTCAAATATAATAAAAAAAAGCAATAATTAATATACTTCCTAACTAAAAAAAACAAAAAAAAACTTACAGTTTATCTTTAAGTCAAACACATATAGAAACTCAAATCCTAGGTCTGTTAATAAAGAAACCTTGTACTTCGTTGCGTTCAATAGCGATACGTTGTGAAGATTTATATAAAAAATATATTTATAAGTAGAAAGTGTTTTCTTGTAAAAAGATGAACTTTGTCGATGATCTAAGACACGTTTGTTCACTAGTATCTGCTTCTGAAATGGCCTGGTACTTAAAACACAGAAACTGATTGATAGGCTTCCATACAATTCAGTTTGTATCACAGTATTATTGCTTGACGTTTTACATAGTTGAGGAGGATCTAAAGAGAAATGAATATTCATTATTATTTGTACACAAAGATATCTGTATACTATACACGTACATTTTTATAGAAAGGGATTACATGTAAGTTTTGGTAAATCCATATATATTTCTTCGTTGTTATGACATTATATCAAAGCACTTCTTTATCTAAGTAGTTCTTTTACTCTTTTTTTCTCTTTCATTTTTGCAAGTTGCTTTATATTTTGGTTTGTTTATTCTTTATTTTGTCGGAATCTCACAAGAATCAACAATACCAATTAATTACTCAATAAATTGATAGATTTTACTATATAAAGAGGTTACCTAGCAATGGGAATATAACCTTGTGTAGTTAATTGATCCTTCACCACAGTTTTTAAACTAACAATAGCCCTTAAAACCTCATTATGCGAGAACTGGGATAGTCCAGTGTCTAGTAGTTGGCCTTTCATCGTGGAGGCTTGAGTTCTAATTTTAACTCTAGCAATAGTTGTCTATTGTTTTCGAAAGGGCAGCATGGAAGCCTTCTCCCATATATATAGACTCTCCATCCCACTGGTCCACAAAAGTGATCAGACCATAACGCACTAAGCATGATACAAACATTAAAGTTAAACAAAACCAAGTAATATAAAACATTCCTATTACACAGAGATATCAATGTCACCCTAGATGTACTAAAAATTAATTACATGATTTATTTAAAATAATTAGTGTAATTTTTCGAAATATAAGTTTATACATATTTGTTTTCTTTTTTTCCCTATAGTCTTTGTAACATTGTTTGGCTTCATACAATGTAGAGTTTACTGAGCATCTTAAAAATTCCAGATAGACATTTCCAAGAACAAAACGAATTGTGTACTTTCTCTTGTAACACTACTCCTTGTTAAATATTCCACTAATCGAACTGAGGATGCCATTCTACGAAGAGGACTTGTGCGTATGTTTTGGGTATATCGAGATGCTTATAAAGCTGGTCCAAAAGCAATAGAATGGCATCCTCAGTTCCTCTAGCTGCTTCGTATGCACATTGGTGAGGGTCTAGGCTGTTATTGACTTTTGCTACAAGTTGTTTAAGCATATATTTTTCAAAACATTTCATTTTTCAAAAGAATTCATTTGTGACATTCACCTTTTAAACAATTAAAGTGGTTTTGTAATCTCGACTTACACTTTAATATTATTGCTAAAATATAAAATCATGTTTTTTAAACAGCGTTGCTTACCAAACAGCGGACCCACTAAGGCCCCGCTATGCTTATGTGAAAACATAAACTTAAATACCTTGTTTTGTTCAAGACCTTAGTCTGTAAAACACATATTTTTCTCCAGGCACTGAACTACTGTTATTTTATTCGTTTCCGTGTTATTGTATTCATTACATAATCATTTTCTTTAATGACTTATTCAAGTTTTGTTCTTTGTAGATGTAAACATTATAACCATCGTAATAACTTTTTGACTTGTGAATCACTCTAGTCAAACACTTATTTTTCTTTAGGCACTGAACTACTGTTATTTAATTATTTTCCTTATTATTGTATGCAATACCTAATCATTTTCTTTAATTCAAGTTTCTTCCTTTTTAAATATAAACTTTAGAACCACTGCAATGACTTATTGACTCTAGTCATCAGTATATTAAAGTTGAGACTATGGGTTAAAGTCAAAAGCGTAGCACAGTTATTGAGACCAGAGCTTATAGTTGAAGGGTAGCTTAAGACTTGCTAGTGGCATGTTAAGCCTTGTAACTCGTAATTACTGTAATATTTTATATTAATCATTAAACATTTCATGTGATTCCTATACCAGATATAGCAGTCGCGGCGGCTTAGCGGTAAAGCGCTTGACTTCCTTACAGGGAGTCCTTAGCTCAAATACTGGGATATTTACTTTCGGATTCGTTAAGGCGCCTCTGAGTCTCCCAATCTCTGTTGGGTACCTGACAATAGTTAGGGAAATGTAAAGGCGGTAGGTCGTTGTGCTGGCTACATGACATCTTCGTTAGCCGTGGCCCATTGAAACAGATCAACTTTACATTACCTGCCCAATATATCACAAGGTCTGAAAGGAGGACTTTATTTTTATATACCAGATATATAATTCGAATTTTTTTTGGGGGAGGGGGGGGGCGGGGAAAGATAAATAAGTGTGTCTGTAATAACAGAAGTTTTTAATATTTTTTTTAGTAAATTACATCGTCACTCCAAATTGACATATTTGTCTACAATTTAATTATTTACAAGATAGAATCATCAGAAGTCATAACAATACAAAAGTGAAGAAACGTAAATCAAACAACTATGTGAACAGAATATCCGGGCTGATGTTTAATGATATGTAATAACTGTGGTGACTTTTTATGATGTCAGAAGTGTTGGTGAAAGTATACACTGACGACCACTTAAGTTTCTGGGGGCATATCAACAAATACTTGTTTAGCAATTTAAAGAATATGTATGGTTTATGGAGGATGGGATGCCCACCCACGTTCCTATCCATTCTCAAGCAGTTTCACGTGGGACAAAAAGGCCAGATTAGTTACAATCTTGACCTGTCTGATCACTTCCCAATAGAAAATGGCATGATGCAGGGCTGTGTCCTGGCTCCTACTCTATTCGCTTTCTTCTTTGGCGTGAACAAACAGGAGAAGGGGTAATTGGGCAGGAGGGACTCATTAAAGCAACCGGTTGTTTGACAAGGAAGGAATAAATCCCAATTTAAAATAATCAACGCTGTACAATCTACATTTCTTTTTAACATTAGTTACATGTAGACAAAATTAAGCTATTTAAATAAGATTTGAATAAGAATTTTTCATTTGAATAGCTGTATAAAATATGTATTGGATTAACTACAGTAAAAATCATATATTGTGTAGGAAATAATTGCATTAATGGGATATAGAAATTAAATTTACGACCTGCTTAAAAAAAATCCATTATTCGTAGACCCCCCTTGGACATCTCATAGACCCAAAATTTATTTTTTCACTTTCACAGAACCCTTGGAAGTCTTTGTAGACCCCTGGGGGTCTATTTAGACCACTTTGGGAATCACTGGTACTATAGAGGGACTTGTTACAAGCCGACAGTTACGCTGAGCAGGTCACGTATCCTGCATCGGAGACGAACGTATGCCAATTGCAGTCTTTTTTGGTGAGCGAAATCGTGGTGACATCTTATGATGTAAGAAGTGTTGGCGAATGTATTCACTGACGACCACTTAAGTTTCTGAGGGCAAATCAACAACAATCCATTTAAGCAGTGTAAAGAAAAGCAATTTAAAGAATATGTAATTATAACTCATTAATTATCTTGTAATATTATTTGTGTTAGACGGTATTTGAAACAGTTTTGAGTTTGAAGTGTAGAATTTTTCTTTAAATATCATTGTGTGTGTATGATTGATAAGTGGTGAATAGGTGAATAGCCAAAGTAACAATTGAGGAGGTAAAAAGAAAAAAAAATAGTGTCAACTGTTTCTATAAATTAATTCAAGGTGATGAGGAAAATTACTTATGTTATATGTGAGTTGATGTGAGTGTGTTTGTGTGTTGTCTAAGGAATAATGAGGTAATGTAAGTGAAGAATAAAACAAAAATAGGTAGAATTTACACACAAAAACAGTGGTTATATCCTAAAATAATGTAAGTAAACTCTCACTTACCAGTTGGATTGATTGTCCATTTAAAATATAGTGTCTCAATTCCGGTTTCACCTGAACCAGTATGTACAAAAATGTCATTGACACCATACTCATGTACTGTCACATTACGTAACGTTATAGTTAAGATCAACTCATTACGTTTTGTGGACTCTTTTTGCCAGGCGAAATGTTGGCATTGATCATTATGATTGAGTCCTATCAAACAATTGTTAATACGTAGAATAGGAAACTTGCTCCTTGTAAAGTTAGCTACTAAACACAATCTCAGTTGTATGGACGAATGTAATGGAGCTATATCAGTCTTAGTGAAGACATGGTTTGGACTGTCACACAATTGTAGTTGTCCTTCTAAACCTGAGAACGAAAGATGGTCGAATAACAAATTAAATTTAGAATTTTCATGACAATTATTTTTTTTTGTTTCAACAAGGTGTATAATTTAAGATGGTAAAATCATTTAAATCAATTAAATTTTATTAAAGAAACATAATCATCGTGTGCTTTAGTTATATGATGGCAGTATTTATGATGGGAAAAAGGCTAAAGTAAAAATGATGAGCAATTTTTATTTCTTTATTCTCACTTAAAGAGTTTTTCATGATAAAAGGCTCAATAAACACTGGTACATTTTTCAGCTGTTGCGGGAAATAGCAGCTATTAGTTTTGTGTGATCAATCTGTCAGTCCGTCCGTCCCGTTAAGATCTCATAAACTAGGAAAGAAAATGAAAATAAGACATCGTGACATTTTAGACCTTTCAAAATTCTGATGCAATGGTTACTTTTTTCTTTTCTAAAAGTAAACCATTTTTTAAAAAAATGAGGACAGATTTTTCATAAAAATGTACCACTTTGAAATGAAAAAAAAAGTATTTTTTTAAAAACGTTTCAGACTTCTTTACTAATAACTCATACTTCTTTCATAGATTCGCACATTGGTACATCTAAAGGTCACAGATATGTGATATAAGACAGGAACGTATTTGGGAGGTTCCCCTGGCCTTTTTTAGTTGATCAGTTAATTCAGCTCTGCTTTCGAATCCTTTTTCCAGATGAGTTTGAAAAGTCTTAGTATTGATGACGTGTTGTCCTGTTTGCTTTTAAGTTGAAAATAACGTCGAATGATTTTTTTTAAATGTATTACTTTAAACGATCAAAACAGGACAAATAACTTGAATATTTCTGGTACATGGGTGAATTTGATGGGACCCGCCTCTGAGTTTACCAATTGATCTTAAAAAATTCTCTATGTAATCTTTTAATGTATGCGGAAAAGGACAAAAACGCTTAAAGAGTGATTTATTCAATATTGGATGATTGCCGTACATTCCAGCTGAGTGGTAAAGTGTTATATTTCTTAACCAAGGATCTCGGGTTCGAATCTTGGTGAAGAATTTTGAATTTTGGGATTCTTAGGACCCCAAGGGTCCAATCAAATCTAATGGATACATGACTTTTAACTGATAAAATTCAAGGCCGTTCTTGGTTGTACAGACCACATAGAATTCTTTTTAACTGTCGGCATAGAAACACATAATTTTTTTTCTCATCTGCTCTACAAATCTAGATAAATAAAAAGTGATTTTTTTTTATTAGTCATTATGTCTGTATTATTATTTAATTCTTTATATTTTATGTTAATCTAGAAATACTTACCTTTAAAACTGACACATGACAAAACAACAAAGTAATAATTAAACATTTTAAAACAACTAGACATCTCACAATATGCTTTAGAATAAAATAGCAAGTCATTCATAGACTCTTTATTGCGTTTCCTAATAAATTTAGTCTACTTGGTAACTTATACATTGATTTTTGTTTGTAATAAATTAAAGCAATAGGATTTTCTCTCATGTGATGAGTCAGCCGCTGTTTCACTTCCTGTTCATGGTGTATGAATCAACGAATCAGTGCGAACAAGCGTAGGAGACAACGTTTAACATACTCAAGTCAGTTTTCGATTTTTTTTTCTTTTAATGATAAAAAAACCACAGATTAATAATACAGAATCGGCTGGATTATTCTCAACAGAGATCTTACCCCAGTTGAATGATAAAGTGACACCAGATTTGTCCATTGTCCAGGGTCCCAGGTTCCAATCAAGGTAAAGAGTGGGATTTATTTATTTCGGAATCTTAAAATAAAATTAAGAAAGCCTCTATATAGAAATTAATTACTAAGCCAGTTCTCTATATTTTTCTATTTTTTTTGAGTGTGTGTTTAGGTTATGTTTTTTTTTTATTTCTTGCACGCGTATGTGTCAAAGTCAAATAAAAAAAAAAATTGTCAACTTCAACAGTCACGTTCACGTTGGACAAAAAGTGAAACTGAATCTTCTAGTGACTTGAGGAATAGTTTGAAATGTTTTGTTTCTTTAATGAAAAGTATTTTTTAAAAAGTAGCATGTACAGAAAGAGAGACGAGAATCGGAATGCAAAATGAGGAAAATAACCAAAGAAAGAAAAGATGGACCAAATGAAAAACACAAATAAAAACAGGTAAAGGCTGTAGGAGTAGATATCGTGGCAGTACAGGGCACGGGAGATAAAAACAATGTATGTGTTAACCGCATTGCGTTTTTCTTAGACTACAAATAAGCATGTCAAGCACCCTGTACGGCAGTGCTGAACAACTGAAGAAAACAGCACAATTTTTTTCCTTGGCACAGTCTGCAAAAGAGCTCACAGCTCAGCAGCTATAAAGCTGGCTAGAAGAAGAAGAAGCATGTCAAGAGATATTGATAGAAAGAGAGAATGAAAGAGATTGAAAAAGAGACAGTGGCCGAGAGACTGAAAGAGAGACTGATAGAAAGAATGAAAGAGAGAGACTAGAGAAAAAAAAGGAAACTGAAAAAGAGACTTTCAGGTCATTGTAGGATGATATTACTGAATTATTATCAATGTATTGTTGTAACCCAGGCTTGCACCAGTGCTTGATTTTAAGTAAACAAGAAGGACTGTTGGCAAGCCGGCTAGAAGTCATGTGAGTCTGAACAGTCTGGTGCTGAGTGCTGTCCTGTGTGATACTAGGAAACTGTTTGGGAGACCTGGAGCGACACTGGGAAGTGTGTCGGTGGTCTGTTCTGTGTTCTGGTATAAAGTAGGACTCTTAGAACTTAGACATATTAGTCCCTGTGACTTTATAGCCGAAGTCAAAGTCTAACTAATTACTATTACCCGTACCATATGTCGATACTTCATTTGCATTTATCATAAATAAATACATCGTTTACTCTTGTCAACCTGTCTTTCGTTGAGTGCCTGCCTTACAACAGTAATCTAATCTGTGATTAGAAATTACAGTAATATTTAATTACAAAGTATATTACTTTGTGACTTGTAATATTTTAGGCCCAAGTTCAGCCCGACAGTCACACCATACACACTCTGTTATACGTAAATTAATAAACGAGGTGTATGATGATTTAAATAAAATTATGAATTTAATGTAATGATATATTTACAATGAACTAATATAAGAATAATAATAATGGTAAGAATAACAGTAGATATATAAAATGATGTAATCTAATATGATACAGTTAGTCTCTTTAAAACATAAAAATAATTATCATATAAACAATATCATTACCTTAGCAAAAGTATTCAGTACAATTTGATCAGATAGACTTTCAAGACAACAACTGGTAATCCACGTAGGTCTAGCCTCTAGATCAGATACTGTTCACTGACGACAATTCCAAAATTCATAGTTCACACTGTAACACCAGGTCTGGACACAGCAACCCACAGTCTGGAATCTGGAACCTCAGACTGAAAATAAACTTAAACGTCAGATAGACTAACTGAGATGAAGACCTCAGTCCTGTAGACTAAAGCTAAAATCTCAATATTGAAAACTGAGACTGGAAACTGATACTTGACACTTAGACTTGACACTGAGTCTAACACTGAAACTTGAAACCAAGTCTTGACTCTAAGACTAGAAACAGAGTCTAACACCTAGACTTGAAACTGAGTCTTGACTCTAAGACTAGAAACAGAGTCTAACACCTAGACTTGAAACTGAGTCTTGAAACTGAGACCAAGACTGAGTCTTGACACTGAGACTAAGACCCTATAGAAAGATAAAAGAAAATATTCTTCTAATATTTTAGTCTAATTATAGAATTACAAATACGATCGAATCCAAATGGTAAAACTAGATTTTAGAGTTTATCTCATTTGTCTGACCCATTGTACGTTAAATTTTATAATAATGCAACAGAAAGTCTTGATTTCTCTACAAGACAAAGTTGATAAAATATAAATACAGTATAAATTTATATTGGCCCGAAAGTAGGTCCACAGTTACTAAAATTCATTGGTTGGGGTAGAGCAGGGGTTCATAACCTGTGGGTCGCGACCCCTTGAGGGGTCGATTGACGATTTGTCAGAGGTCGCCTAAGACCATCGAAAATATGGATTGTATTTTTTGTATTGCTGTGTGTGTGTGTGTGGGGGGGTCGCGGCAGAGTGGGGGATAGTAAAAAGGGGTCTACGAGCTTAAAAGGTTGAGAACCGCTGGGGTAGATTGACGTACTTTGAAAGATTGTTATTGTTGTCATAGCAATGAGTTTTGATACCACTAGAAGAAGGCAGTTGCATAGTTTGTTGTATATTTAATAGTTCAACATTTGATGCCTTTAATGACAGATATAAGTTCATTCTGATTACTTTCATTAAATATATATTAAGTTCTTAATACATCGTTTCTTGGAATTGTTCAAAGACATTCGTTTATGTGTCCAGGTCAGAGCCCTATGCCAGGAGTTCACAACAGGGAGTATTATTAACCCTTAAAGTTCTGAGCTGTTTTACCATGAGTACATACAAAATGGAATTACGATTCTAATGTTTTGAGGCAAAACTACCCCCACGCCCCTTTGTCACACACCAGTTTTAGAACCCCTCTGACATTTAGTGACTTGTAGTGATTTGACTATTCCATGCAGTTAGCACAAGATATCTTGTGGTCGGTAACTGACCACAGGGTGAACACCCTAGTTGATCTTGGACTCCTGTAGAGAGAGGAGCGTTATAATCTCCCAGTGTAGTAATGTATAAGTATTAAAGCAATTATTATTGTGTATGCAGTGTTTATTTCATTGGATTATAACTTATGATGGCTTAAGTCGCTAATATCTTTTGTAGAATATTATTTATGTAATAAAAACCATGTCTACTGATCCTGAGTCTATTGATAATTATATACGTTGTTGTCGGAGAGTTCAGTACGTTAGCATTCATACGCACCAGCAAATCTAGTGAGTGTGTGAAAGTATTTAATTAAGAAAAGAACATTATAGTAGTACCAGAAGAGGTAACTACATCACACAACAAGCAGACTAATTCAGAACCGTCCAGGACATTACAAATATTCAGGCCGTGACACCCTTAAGGGTTAAGAACAATGTTTTTGAGAAGAAACCCCAATACAAGAAATGATTTAAATCAGTAATGCCCAACCTAATTTGACTTCGTGACATTTGAATTTCCGACACTCGTGTCGAGGGCCACGTGACCGAAAATGTACAAAATTAAAAAAATTGACCTAAAACAAGTTTATTAGAAACTTTTGCATCTAGTACATTAATTAATCATATATTGGAAGCGTGTCATTTTTTAAGCTTCATTTATCTACTTAAAATGTGAGCAACATTGTATTCTTGTCTTTTGTTGGTAAATATCCCTATCGATCCCATAGGCGTAGTTAAATAATCTTTAATTCGGAGTCAAACTAAGAATGTTTTATAATCCACGTATAAGTTGCTTTGCTTTAAAACAGCCACACTTTACAGAACAACAATGTTAGTTTATCATCATGATTCACCAAAAAAAGGTAAAGATCCATCCACTTTTCCTGGTAGATTCTAAATTCAATGTCCAATTTTAGTTTCTTCAGCTATCCCATAGCAAAAACCCACAAATTATAAATGTCTTGGTAGCAATCCACCAGAAAAAAATGTTGAGCCCTAACGTAGGTAAAGATACATTTTTCAATATTTTATGAAAAAAAATGGGGGAGGGGTATTTTCTACAATTTGTACCAACGTTTCGGCGGGCCGGATGAAACCAGGTCGCGGGCCGGATTTGGCCCGAGGGCCATATTTTGGGCATCGCTGTTTTAAATGATTACATTCATCCCTCATTCACAGAAATGGATGAAGATCAAATTTGTGCCGCAATGTGTGCCTGAGTGTCCTGGAGAGATTTAAAGAATGTTGCAATGCTGAAGGTGGACATTTTGAGAATCTCAGAGATTCAATTGATTTAAGTTTATTTTTGACATGTATAACGAGTTTTTCCTCTGTTCTAGTGTCGAATTATTCAAATAAAAAGTCTACGTTCTAACTGTAATCATATCTTTTGGACCACCCTGTCTGTATAGCATTTCCAATTATTTACTACTAAAGATTTCAATTTTTTAAACCTTCTGATGGTGATCTGGATCTTATAGTTAACGCGACACGATTTCATTCAATTGTATTGTATCGTATCCTTTTGATTAGCAACAAAAAACCAGCTACTTAATCAAGGTGTATCGGAACCTTCGTTGGATCAGTGATTATCTCTAATCATTTTTCAGATCAGAGGCGTTGTCGGTCTTTGTTTTATAATAAGTGGGTGATTACCTTGCTAAGATTGTTCAGCTTTCTAGTTGTGAAACACGTCCACACTGTTGAACAAACTTTGATGTCAAACAAAGAAAGAATTTTAAGTCTAGACGCCCTAAAATATATTAAGCGCCACAAGGGAGACTGAGAAAGATGAGTAAGCAAACGAATTCTATTCAAAACGAGATACGCCTCTGTTTACGTACTGTCCTTTTGTTTATAAAGCGTATTCAAATTAAAGTTACTCGTCCTACAACAGACATTTCCATTCAGAAGGAAAAACTATTCAAGGGAGGAAATGCTTCATACACTTGCAACGTTCGTATTCTTAACATTCTTTTCTACCAATCTTAGAAGTCGTTTCACTTTAACTGAGTTTTTGTCGTTACCTCAAGAACAAGTGGGTGGTAGGCCTGGTATCGAAAACAACAATGCTTTAGAGATTGACAGGAACAAGAAAAAACACAAAATTATCACGAATACGAGCTATAATAAGCCATACTTGGAACAGGAAGAAAGCACAGAATCTTCAGCGAACTTAGAAAATAGTATAACGAAGACAACAAACAATAATAAGCCATACATAGATAAGAAACAAAGCTCTGAATATTCAGTAAAATCAGGTTTAAATTTCTCCTATTGTGATATCAATAAAAGAAGAAACGAAACTGTATCTACAACTATGGATTATTTTACTGATTTGAAGAGAGAAACTTTACTGGGACTAAGTCTATATTTCTTACTTCATAGCAAGAAACGACTATTTCATCATGAACACATAAGTCATTCTATTAACTCAACTGCTCCTGATACAGATGATATAAAACTAATGAACCATTCAGTAATTAATAGTCAGGCTCCTGTAACAAGACAACAGCACATGTTGAAAGATTCCAAATTTCAAAACTCAACATTGAACGTAAAACAAAAACGAAATAAAAATGACTTGGCAAATAACGGAAATAACGCTTCATGTGTTGATATATGTGGGTCATTTCTCAGCTGGCCTTCCTGCTCGTGTGATGTCCGGTGTTTTGTCCATCGCTCTTTTTGTGAAAACATCACGTTCGCTTGTCCTAACCTGACGCAGGATGTAGAAAAGCCCTTCGGAGAAGAACGAATTCGGACAGGCGCTGTATGTAATTATGAGCTCAATGAATATGTGGTCAATGAATGCAACAACAAGACAGACATGCAAAGTGGTCAATTCAGTGAGCTCTCAAGCATCAGGTGAAGTGACCTCATTGGCATTTCTTTCTTTGTTTTTACTATCTTCCCTTATCACTGCTTAACTATACGAATTAGTAATAATACATATTTGGAGAGAGATTTTTAAAGTGCAAGTACTTTTCTGTATGTGGGTTCTATCTATCTATCTATCTATCTATCTATCTATCTATCTATCTATCTATCTATCTATCTATCTATCTATCTATCTATCTATCTATCTATCAATCTATCTATCTATCTATCTATCTATCTATCTATCTAACCCTATCTATCTATCTATCTATCTATCTATCTATCTATCTATTTACCTACCTACCTACCCACCTATTTATCTATTTATCTATCTATTTATCTATCTATTTATCTATCTATTTGTCTATTTATCTATCTATCTGTCTATCTATCTATCTATCTATTTATCTTTCTATCTGACAATTGACTTGCTATCTAGGTGAACATCATTAGTCAAATATTTAAGTTCTACATCTCAGAAGATATAGATTTTAACCATTTTAACCTATTTTATCAGCTAGTATTTAAAAATATTACTAATACAAAAAGGTATGTTAAATTATTTTTTATAGATTTTGAAATAATGATTTTAGTTAGAAAATAAAATGGATTGAATTGTTACAGTAGTTTATCACGCTTGAACATTTTCTTTCTATATTTTAGAGACTCTATATGCGTCACCGACAATGAAACTGGAATCATCTATAAAAATTATCAAATCTATCAATGTTTTAAAAACACAGACTCTAGTCCACTTTTCTGGTCAGTGAAGGTAGAAATCGATCCCATGTTAAATGTATGGTCAACTAAAGATCTTACCTATACAATAGCTACTGCAAAAAAAATTTTTCTTCCTCCAAAAGGGCCAATACCCAGTGTTGACTGCTTCAGAGAACCTGGCCGAAAAGATTTTAAATTCTCCATGATCGTCAATGTAGCGAATGATCACGTGATCGAGATCACAAGATGGACGCCCATGTTCAAGGAATGGACAAAATCGGAATGTAAGGAAAATGGGCAATGCAATCACAAAACTTGTCGTAACCACATAGCTCTTTGGAATGACGTCTGCGTGTTCGAGTTCTCCTACCAAATTTCTATCATTCACCCTCCGTCTCGTCTCCTTGACTACAAAACGATAGCAGATCTAGCCGACCATCTTCTTCGTTGCATATTTCTGAGAAGCAGCTTGGTATTGGCAGCAAGGGTAGCTAGAGTACACTCCAAATTTAAACCGAATAACGGCGAAAATCTGCTGTCTCATTTCGGTGAAGTTTTTCGAATAGTAGTAGATGTCAACGGAACAATGGATCAGGACGTTGAATGGAAAATTAAGAATGGTTTGCATCAATACTTTGAACAGACAAGCCTGATACGTCTTTACGCTAACAAGAACACGTCAAAAAATGGGAGTTTCGTAAGTACGTACCAAAACTCCACTGAAGGTACTGTTTGGTTTTGCTACATTGTTGTGCTGATTTTTAAAAGTAAACCCCCTGACTGCTATACTCCCCCAACTCCTGTTCTGGCTCCGTATTCCAATCTTATGAGTTGCCATGGTAAGTCGTCCTTTCTTTACACTTATGAATTTACAAACATTATAGTCTGTCTTCTTCTGTTCCACGCATCACAACACTAGTTCTAGGTTTTGAAAGCTTTCTTGGAGAGTCTTCTGTTTCTTTGAACTTTGCAAATGTATTTTATCTTCTTCTAGTCATGTTTCAGGCCGCTAGTTCTGTTGTTTTTTTTATCAGTTACCATTACAAGTCGTTCCCTTTTCCTATTGTGGTCTTTACAAAGATTAAAGCATGTCCTCTTTATTTTCCAGGTATGTTGCCGCTATAAGTAGCATGCAGTCTGTAGCGTTGTAGTGTGAATTCTTTTGTGTGTTGTTTGCAATCTTATGTGTTTTATATGGTATGTTATTTATGTAATCTATGTAAACTTGTGTGTGAAGTTTGGTATCTGAGTGAGTGAAAACTAGCTTGTGTAGCGTTAAATCTGTTGTGTATATTATTATGTATTGTGTTATTTGATTATTTTATTGGGTCAAACAAAAAAAAATCATTTAGACAATTGTCTAACTCAGTATTTGTACTATTACAGTTACATAAAGATGTAAACACAGCTACAAACACATACAACATACAAAAGGACACACACTCACAAACAACACGTTATCTGGTTTAGTGTGTAATCTTTAGATCGTGATTTGTACCCAAGAAGCTGTGTTAACAAAAAGACAGAACTTCTTAGTTTCACAAAGTCAGATCTCATTAAAAATAATCATGTTTCTACAGACGCAATGATCTTTTTGACATTAAAAAATATACATTAAAATAACATGATAAAAAAAGTTCATGTCAAATCAACGTAATTACGTCGGCACTGGTGGGTATTAAAACGTTTTACAGAAATGCATTCTCCTTGCGTATTGCAGAACAACGACAGTCATGAACAGTCTTGGCTATGGGAATGTTGGATACTTATTTTACAATGTTTTATTTTTTTTGTTATTGTTATTTCTGCTTCACATTTATTTTATTATTAGTTTAAAGGAAAAAGTACTTGTATATTTGTTATCTTTATTTTTTGTCCTGTGACCAGGAGACCTGGTCTTGAACGAGACAGGATGATCTGTATACTATGGAGACAAAGTGAAAGTCTGTGTATTTTAATTTATCTATTTTTTTCGCGAAGCGACGCATTCTCCGCTTCTGCTTTAATAATATTTTATAATTGGTATTTACCTTTAAGAATATTTTACTTGATTTTAATACAAAGTTTATAACAACGCATTTCTTCGAGTAAAGACTTTTTGGATCGCTTGCTTTTTTTTTTAATTATTGATATGTTGTATTTTTTTTTTTTTTGATGATTCAAGAAGTTTTAATAAAGTTCTAAGTTATGTTGTTTTAAATATCATTATGGTGTCCTGTGATAAATGTGTTAGTACTTAATATACATTTACAAACAAATAAAACCAAGCTACAAATAGAGCTGTAAATCACTCAAGATCAAGACATACAGTGGCGTAGCAATGATAGGGAATGAGGGCAATTTGACACCCCTTCGGGCCCCCACTTGAAGGGGGCCAAATGAGTGTTCGAATTTTTTTTTTACATAAAAAAATTAATTACATTAATTACTAAATATTACGCCATTATCTCATGTCATTATGTAGAATGTCAAAATGCAAGGGCCCCTATATAGGCCACGCCCCCTGGGGCTCCCAAATCCCTTGCTACGTCACTGAAGATACAGTACCAACGTTAATAGTTGGGCCTCCAGACTCAACCTAGACAACGAGGTCGTGCGGACTAGAAAGAAAACTATCTTCAACTATGAAGGAACATCCGAAACATGGAAAAATGTTACCAATTCATTTTACCGAACAAACATGAAGAAGGCTCCAGCACACTGCTCATGTCTTGTGACAGACGGATTTCCTTTATTACTGCATTAAATGGTTCTGAATTATAAACACTCTTGATCAACTGTCTGTTGGCCTTCTCCTGTGATCTACTTGTTGTGGAATGAGGTGTAACCTCCCTTTACTCTAGTCAACACTCTGCCTTTGTAGCAGTTGTGCTTTATGGCAAATCAAAGTAAAATTGTTTTCTTAACTCTTTCTCTCCTATTGACGATGCCAACTTTAATTTGACTCCCATTAAACTAAATTGATTTTTGAATTTATAATTCGTGTCGTGTAAAACAAAAAGCACGCATTCTCCTATAATTCAATACCAAATGTAACATTTTCTGAGGACAAACAAAAAGTTTATTGAAGTTTAATTTTAACAAGATAGTGACATTCAAATAAGCAAAACGAATACTATCGAAACCAGAAAAAAATTAATTAAGGAGATATTTTTTTTGTTTTAAAATCCTTACGAGTGACACAGCGTAAGGGTTCCCATTTATATAAAGCACTACTCTGGAGGTGTATTCTCGCTCGCATTGATCGCTTTATTCCAGCTAAAAGTCGTATGCGTATTAATATCTTATCGAACTTGAATAATACTTAAACAAATTTGTTTTTTTATCATGCTTATATCACCTCACTCTGTCTGTCTGTTTGTCTGTCTGGTAATAAGACACATTATTTCTTCCACAACCATTCTTGGATCAAGCAGAACCTTCGCACAATTATTCATTGGCATTAAAAAAAAAACATGAATCAATGTTTTTATAAAGTAACCAATTAGACAACGAATTACTAGTAATTCATTATTTTGTTTAATAGTAACAAGGAAAACTAATACTTCAGTATTCAAAGATGTGGCTAAATTTGTTTGGTTCTGTCCCCTTTAATAATTGTTAACGCTATTTTTTCCTCACGCATTTTCCGATCAAGTTGATACTTTAAACAATTATTTATTAACAAAACATGAATCCATAAACAAAATAATCAATTAGTCAATTAATTATTGGTAATTAATTATTTTGCTTGATATTGCATAAGGGAAATAACTTTTACATTATTTGTAGATATAGTTTAAGAGACTGAGTTTTTCACCTTTAGATAGTTTTTTTTTTTTTTTAAGTTTGTATTATTTTTTTATTTGCTTGTTTAACGACCTAGAATGAACATAGCTTTTCACAACATATAAACTGATTCAACGTCAATGTAGATGTATATCTATGAAAGTGAAGTATTATCTATAACAAAATATTATAACATATTTTCAACTACTTCTCCTTCTGTCCCTCTTTCTCTTCAATTTTCACATCTGTATTTCTAACCTCAACTGCTATGAACTCTCTCGTTACATTCGAATCTATTAGTAAAACTCCCCTTTCAAACCTTGCAATCTATAGGTTAAGGCCATCCGCTTCTTCGACCACCGCTTAACAAGCAGGTTGTTTTGTGGCCAGCACAACGACCAATGGCCTTCACTTACCCTTACAAATGGCAGGTGGAAATTCAAAATCTCAGACTTCACTGTGATTCAGCAACAGCGCCACATGAGAATCAATTAAACTAATAGAAATAGATCATTTGATATTAATTTAACACTTGGTTACATCAGAAGCACAGCCACACTTCATAAGAAGGAGTGTACTACTTATAACAGGAAGATAAATAAAAAAAAACATTAGGCTTGTCTTCGAGTTCAACATTAATGAGGAATGCCATTTTAATTAGAACATGTTAGTGCACTACAATCGGATTAAATTAATAATTTCGTCAGAACGTGGAAAATAATTACGGAGAGAAAGAGTTAATGATTCCGTTCATAATTTGGGGCTTAATAAACAGTGATTTTACTTTGACATAAAATGATTTGTCCAAACCGAACATCATTTTAGACTTTGTAACTTAATTCTATGTGCCAGGGCAGTCCTTTTTTTTCGGCTGTACGTCAATTATACTTTCGACACTGGTGACATATAATCAGCGAAAAAAAAAAATCAAGTCCATTGTATTTTCACGCATACGCATATAACCAGCGGATTTTACACGTTTTCCCAAACTGATGGCAGCTATGCGGGGTATACGAAGGTGCGGGGTCTACACAATTTATTTTACTTATACACATGGCATAAAAGAAATATACCAGTAGGTGTCTATACCTCTTAGAGTTAGCGGTGTGGGTGTGAAATGTACATTTGAAAGCGTTATGAAAATCTCGTTATAAACCTCAAAAAAACAAGTAGTACCGATGATAGTACTTTATGTTCCGAATGTTTACAGTAAGTCGCGCTTTGCACGCGCGGAGTACAGAAGGGTGCGGGTGTATTTGGTGTAGAATATTTTCTTCAGCTTAGCGACGTACCATTGCTGACGGTTTTTTGAACATGACATTTAGTAACATCATGGAGGCAGAGTAATTAGAGAATTTTTTAGAATGTTTATCGACAGTTGGCGCTTGGCTTTTGTGGTGACTACATAGTCTAGAGACAGATATTCTTTGTGGCCCTATTCTGCTTTTCTGCGTTCAGTAAACACAACTCTGCTCGACTCGGGTGTCGAATCCTCGACCCAAGCCAAGTTCAAGCGTACTTAGCCTCTGGACCACGCTTCCCTTCTCTATCGATTTAGGCTTCTTAGGTTATAACTACTTTGTGAAGAAGTTAAATATGACGTTCTTGCGTTTAATACGCTCACACAGTACACTGAAACACCAAGAATATTTATTAGCAAGTTTCTTTAGAACTTAAATTACATTTAAAATATTTTTTTATCAATCAAGCAAGAACATGAGACTAAAATGCTTTTTAGTGTTAGTTAGGCCAATATTAGAATATGCTTCCTTCGTTGTTGTTGTTTTTTTTTTTTTTTTTTTTTTTGGGGGGGGGGGGGGAATTTCTCAACTCGAGGAAAAAAAAAGAAACAAATACAAAAAAAAGAGCATTGAGATTTAAAACAAATATTCTTCTTTGATAAGAGTAAAACCACTAGTAGACCATAATGTACAAATAGAAAAACAAAACCTTATGAAATACTCAGAAAGACAGAAAACTAGAGACACATTTCTTATTCCCTTATTCCATACGCTAGAACAAATACGTACAAGTGCTCCTTCTTCCCTTGTGTCATTGGAGAATGGAAAGGGTTGCATGAATCATCCAGGAAAATAAACGACTTATCAGAGTTTAAGTCATCAATTAACATGCATGACTGGATTGACATGAAACGTGTAGGACGTAATTATCTTTTTTTTTTTTTTTTGAAATAACGTCTGTAACATATAAGATATGACGGAAGATTTCATATAAATTTTTTAAAGAAAATTTTAGGGTCGATAACTGCGATATATAACGGGTTTGCCATCAGTTTTTCCATCACAAAAGGATCTTTAAAAAAAATTTAATTAGAAACATGAAAACTACACATTTTTACAAACGTATACATGTAAGAGATATCTTTAGAAATGTAATAGTCATAGTTTGTGTAAAGAAACAATTCAAGAAAGAGGGGGAAAATACGTAATTTCAAAGATTATTTTCTTGACAATATTTTCGCTATTTCTCTTTTCATCTGCGAAAAAGTTTTGATATTTCAATCCTGGGGTTCTAATTAAAGTGATTAAATTAAGTATACTGTTGTCTGCTACATAAAACCATCTAATTAAAGAAGACGTGAAACCTGTTTGTATACATTGTCGTGTCTACTATTACTGCTTATCATGTCGAAGTGAAGGGGCGTCATGAATCTTTTATAATGGAGAACCAAGGGTCAGCGTTTTTTTAAAGCATGTTTTATCCAGAAAGATTCATTGACCTTTTGCAATCACTGAAAAACATAAAGTTTTTAAGTCTTCGTGATATAAAGAATTAAAACAACTGGTTAGATATCTCATGATTAGCTCATTCCAGTTTCGGAATGTAACGCCTCTGTCCAGAAAGAGTCTTAAATTTTCGATGTTTATATTTCTTGTATAAACATCATATTTAGAGAGTAAGTTTGGGTATTGACTCATTAAGTCTTGCTTGACGTTAACACAAACCTCCGTTTGTTTCCGTAAAATGTTTTAAGACGTTTGACATGTACAGCTTCATAGCATTTACTTACATTCTTGCTATATCTCGATTAGCTCAGCCTATATCGCTGAAACATGAAGACGATCCAGTGAATAGTAATAGTACTAGTTTTGACTATGAAGATTTCAAGATGAACAAGAACATCGCTACAGACATAGCGACAGCCGAAACATCAAAAACACTCGAGTCGTACTTCAATCAGGAAGAGAGCACAGAACGCTTAATGAGTTTGGATTTTGTAAACACTACCGCAGAATCTGAGAACAGTAGTGCGCGGTACAAAAAAAATAGGGATGAATACATAGAATCTGCAACAAAGATGGGTCTCGAAGCATCTGGTTTTAATAGTGCACAAATTAATCAAGCTGCCAATTCTAATACCGATTTGAAGAGAGATAATCTATTTAGACCAAAAGAAGTGATCCCATTACAAAACAACATATCAAAGGAAAAGGATTCGAAAATTATACAATCTAAATACTTCAAAGATAGGTCGACCGCATCAAAGCATTTAAACCAGACTAAGCCAACGAAACCAGAAGCATTTGAAAACGCATTTCTGAATTCTACCAGAGAAATGATGGTTAAAGAACCTAAAGATCACAGGACATATATCCGTTTTCCAGAAAGAACAGGAAGGATATCCTGCCTCGGAGCCTGTGGGACGCTAGTCCGTTGGCCTGACTGTTCATGCGACATCCACTGCTTCGTCCATCATTCGTGTTGTCAAGACATAACGTGGAGATGTGTTCGGTTGATGCAGGAGGCGGAGGAACTATTCGGGAAAGATCTGATTCGAACCGGCGCTGTTTGTGATTATGAGATTAATGTGTACGTTGTACATTATTGTCCCAAAACCGTAATTATACAGGCTGATCAGTTCAGTGCTTTCTCTAGAATGAGGTGAGTTGATCATTGTATATTTTAGTTATCTCTCTCTCTCTGTGTTTCTCTCTCTCTCTCTTTCTTTTTCTCTATTTCTCTCTCTTTCTCTCACTATGTATTTCTCTTTTTTTCTCTCTTTCAATCTTTTCTTCTCTCTATTTCTCTCTCTGCTGACTTTTTATTTCTATCTCGCCATTGATGGTATGTATCCCTCTCTGTATTTGTCATTTTTTTGTAGGACCAGAAACCAAAGCAAAAGAAAAAGTGTTACCATTAGAAATGTTATTTTAAGTTATTTAACTCTTTCTCTCCGTAATTATTTACCACATTCTAGTGGAATCAACGTTGGTATCGTCAGTTAGGAGAGAAAGAGTTAAGCCCTTTGACAATATGCATACTTTTGTCGAGTTGAAGAAAAAAAAAGATTAAAAAGCCACATATAAGCAACAGAATTTATGAGAGTGAAATACCTTAAAAACAAGATTACAAAGCGAGTTATTACACAAACCCCAGAGGCGGCACCGGTTGGAGTCGGATCCCTTTAGGAACCCGCTATTCGCATTGAATATTTAAGACGTGATTTTGTTTTGATTGTTAAAAGTAATAATGTTTCAAAAATTTATTTGCCGTTGTAAAAAAAAAAAAAAATTCTGTTTTGCATGTTTCGGATGTTCCTTCAAAGTTAAAGATAATTTACTTCCTTGTCCAAACCTCCAGCTGGACAACGGGGATGGCAGCGAGCAGAGTATGAACCCGGGACCGTCCAGATAATCAGCACAGCATGCGAACCGCACGACCAGGCATTGCTGTTAACTTAACAAACTAATAGCCTATTATTGATAAAGAGATATATTACACTTTATGGCATGGCATCTATCGGATATATACAATATGTTAGACGAGCGATTTTAGATAATCTTTTGGCCTTGATTTGTAACTAAAATAAAAAAGAAGAAGAAAAGAACATATATAGAGCTTGTACATCGGCAAGTCTGCTCAATGTCCCAGCAGTGTTACCAACAGAGCTATTGGCATTTTCATTTAAATGGAACTAGAATGAGAATTTAGATCTACCTAAACTAAACTTCTGATTTAGCATTCTTAAGATATATATATATAAATATATATATATCTCCTAGATCTAAGATCTAAATTTGATGAGACCAAAGGAACGGAATATCGAATAGAGTTTGGGATCAGTAGCGCCGCAGCCTCTGCCAGTCTGTAGCACAGTGTGTAGCAATCTTCCTAAGTGTCACCAGGTCCTAATTTTTTCTCAGGGTTGTCTCCCGAAGCCTTTCCCATGTTTGGGTATAGCCGCAAGGCAGCGGAGGTTTGGATTCAGAGTTTTCCTTCTCCTAGATGGGTAGCCAACCAAGGCTAACGAGCCCCTCCTGCCCCAAAGAGAGTAGCAATAAAAGTCATTTATATACTGAGCAACTAAAGGCAGCACGGAAAAACATCCTCATAGATACCCCTTCTCCCCACTGGTCCACAAATGAGATTGGACCAAAGCGCTATGAGCATACTATAAGCATGAAACTAATACTGGAATTTTAAAGAAAAAATAAATAGATTTTATTGACTTTATGCGAACTCAACCATTGAGCCCCCGGATAAAAAATCAATCTCTATAGCAGCGTTTCTTTAACCCTGGGTTCCACCATCGTTACCGTCTGATAAAGTATTATGCTAATATATAATAATGTTTAACTGTAAAAGTATACCTCAAACATGTAAATAAAACAAATGTATGTATCAGATCTAAATATGCTAGGACAATCGTGTACAAATACTCCTTCTTCACTAGTGCTATTAGAGCACGGAATGGGTTGCCTGAGTCAGCCAGGAAAACCAGTGATTTGGAAGAATTTAATTCATTGATTAACATCCATGACTAGATAGATCTACGGGGTACGCGTTGGACGTAATAATTTGATTTTTTTTTAATTAACGTCTGTATTTTATAAGATAAGTTAAGATTCTCGTGTCTGTCAGTGTGTTTCTAAAAAAAAATTATTTTTGTTTCTCATTGCAGAAATTCAATCTACGTAACAGACAATGTGACTGGAATCATTTTTAAAAACAATCAACTCTACGATTGTTTTAAGAGAAAACGTTCCATTCCACTATTTTGGAAAGTCAAGGTGAAAATCGATCCCTTTTTCAGCGTGTCCTCCATGAACGAGCTGGCGGTGTCGATGGGAAGTGAAAATAAAATCTTTCTTCCCCCCGACGCCGAAACTCCTCGTGTGGCTTGCACCGGGGACAAAGTCAACAAAGATTTTAAATTCTCCATGATCGTCGACGTGCAGAAAGAGGATTCCGTTGAGTTGACCAGAAAGACATCTTTATCGAAAGAATGGACAAAAATAGAGTGTGATGAAGGTGGCAAGTGCAGGCAGGAGAAATGTCGTAATCACGTAGCTCTTCTGAACAATATCTGTATCTTTCAATTATTGTATCACATCTCTATCATACACCCACCAAAACGTCACTTTAACAACAATAGGATTGTGGATCTAGCCAGTGACCTCCTTGTGTGCGTATTCCTGCCAAGTTACTCCGTGCATTCAGCCAGCATTGCTAAGGTAACACCCTCCTATGTTGAAGCCCATGCCCTCTCCTATTACGGTGATGTTTTCAAAATAGAAATTAACGTCAACGGGACATTGGACCGAGACATAAGGAGAAAGATTAACCTCGGTTTATATCAATACTTTGAGGAGAACTATCTGTTTGCCCTGTACGCAGCCCGTGATGGGACTTTGAAGAATTCGTTACTAAACTACACACGAGGAAGCGTGTGGTTTTGCTACTCTGTTGGGTTCTATCTGAAAAATAAACCCTCTAACTGCTACACCAAACCCGAGACGGTCACAAAACCACCATCGAATTTTATCCGCTGTGGTTCTATGTCTTTGCTTTCTTCTACTTTCTGCTTGACAAGTTTTGCAGCATGTCTTCTTGTTTTAACTCTTTCTCTCCTAATTGACGATGCCAACGTTGATTAGAACCCATTAAACTAAATTTGTTTTTTGGAATTATAAACTTTAGTTTGTGCTATGTAACAGGAGCACGGATTCTCTTACATTTCGATACCAAATATTACATTTTCTGATATAAACAAAAACAAAAAATAAAAAATAAAAAAAAAAGCTATTGAAGTTTAATCCTAACAGGATAGTGAAATACCAATGAGCAAAGTGAATAACAAATCTATCGGAACGACGAAAATAATTACGGAGAGAAAGAGTTAAATGTTTTCATTACTGCTTCTTAGTCGCGTTTAATAATTGTTTAACTACAAATTATTCTTTACAACCGATTAAAGTTTTAGTTTTGCTGCAATATTCAGAAGGAAAATAATTTTGTTCCATCTTAATATTCAAATATTTTAAATTTGAATTCTGATTTTTTAATTCAATTTAAATTTGTATAATTATACAAAAGTACTATTTTGAAGATGCCAAATAAGTCATGTGACCTTGATCCCATTCCAACCTCCTTGCTCCTTGAATGTTTAGATGAGCTTGTACCTACAATTACCAACATTGTGAACTCTTCACTGACTTCAGGCATTGTACCACAGCAATTTAAGCATGCACTTGTCAGGCCCTTATTAAAGAAATCCAGTCTTGACCCGGAATGTCTAAAAAACTATCGCCCGGTTTCAAATCTTCCCTTCCTGTCAAAGCTTCTGGAGCGCATCGTGTTAGTGCAAATTCTTTCTCATCTTGAACAGTACTGTCTCTTGGAAGAATTTCAATCTGCATATAGGAAGTGCCGTAGCACAGAGACAGCAGTGGTCAGGGTACTAAACGACTTACTTCACAATTCCGACAAAGGCCACATATCAATTCTTTCTATGCTGGACTTGTCCGCAGCCTTTGATACGCTAGACCATGAAATTATGATGGCCAGATTCTCTGCAACTTTTGGTTTAGCAGGAGTCGTCCTAAAGTGGCTTGGATCCTACCTGACGGAACGCACCCAAAGTGTCGTTGTTAGCGGGACGGAATCAACAAGCTTACTTTTGAAGTACGGAGTACCCCAAGGATCAGTTCTAGGCCCAGTACTGTTCACTATGTACACATATCCACTCAGCGGTGTCATACGGCCAACCGGCATCTTATACCATTTTTTTGCCGATGACTCACAGTTATACGATTCATCAGTACCCTCAGAGGTGTCGCATCTGGCAGAGAAAATCAGTAGTACCGTTGCAAGGGTGAGCGATTGGATGGTTGAAAATAAACTCAAGATGAACGAAGACAAGACAGAAATAATTAAGATTGGCACTAGGAACAATGTCTCAAAAGTTGAAAGCACAGATTCTCTCTTTATCACGAACTGCCATGTTCCTTTTGTCCATGTAGTGCGGAATCTTGGAGTTTTCTTCGACTCAACACTATCTTTCGACCCACACATAAATCAGCTCTGCAAAGGTCTTTATCTGCAGCTGCGCAGATTAGGCCAGATCCGACCATATTTAACAACGGAGTCAACAAAAACGCTAGCTGTGGCATTCATACTCTCCCGCCTTGACTACTGCAACGCCGTGCTAGCAGGTATACCTGATGACAAAATAGCCAAGCTGCAACGTATACAGAACAACGCCGCTCGAATAGTCCTTAAAAAAACTAGACAAGATTCTGCTACTACGCTCTTGCGCACGCTCCATTGGCTTCCCGTGAAAGCGAGAATCGATTACAAGGTCGCCACACTTTGTCATCAGTGTATATATAACAATGAGATGCCCTTGTATCTTAGCGAACTGATTACTCCATATGTCCCCCAGAGAACCCTGCGCTCAATGGACTCAACGCTTTTAGTAGTGCCACGTTTCTCCCTCAAAAGCTACGGTCTGCGTGCTTTTTCAGTTCACGGACCAAAGGTTTGGAACTCACTCCCCATTGATCTCAGACAGACAACATGCTATACCACTTTTAAGAAGAACATTAAGACCTACTTGTTTAAAACTTTTTTAGATTAACTGTTATTCTAGCAGTTGTGTCTATGTTTGTAATGTTGTTACAGCGCCTTGAGCCTACATTGTGTTTGTTAACAGCGCTTTATAAATAAAATTATTATTATTATATATCATTTTTAATTTCTTGTAGGCATATAGGAAACGCAATACAATATATGACCCAAACTGTCATGTCTGTGAATGACATAGTCTGTAACAAGGGTGCATGAAAAACATGCACAGTGAAAGAAATCATTTAAACAGGTGACAAATTCATTTAATTTATAGCAACTTACTGCCGGTCCTTGAGCTGTAGCGGGCTATTGAGCTTCTGAAGTCTTTGAATTAATAATTCATCAGATATGATATATTTTGGATACTTAATATTTGAAATTTATGTTAAAAAGACAGTAAGGCTTTCAGTTGTATCAATACATTTTAGTGTTATTACGAGTTATTACTTCAGCCTTTTTTTTTGTTGAGTTTATGTATTTTAAGGTAATGCTGTATTAAGAATTATGGGAGTATGCAGTATCATCTTGTCGTTTTATATATCCGACCAGCGATTCCGTTTGTGGTTTGTGTCATTAAATATATATATAATATAAAGCACGCAATAAGGCGAATGTAGGTATGTGTGTATGTATGTTTGTATGTATGTATGTCCGGAATTACCCGAATAGAAATCTAAACAGTTAGACCAATCTTGATAAAACTTGGCATTTGACTGGAACATTAATTTATCTACAGTAGCCCTAAAACAAGCTTAAGACCCCCCCCCCCAAAAAAAAATAAAATGTTGCCCTACCGTATTAAAGTATTACTATTTCATGGATCTAGGTCATATAGCCATGTTTAGGCCTTCATGAGACAAGACTATTCTCGATCTAATTTATAGAAATACACTTTGCAAAGGTAGTTTTTTTTTTACTTTGACACATGAAAATACAAAAAAAATGTCATTCATTCAATTATTTAATAAAATTGACCTTCACATATGTTTCAAAAGCATTTTTACTTAAATTCGTTCCTTATATCTGCGAATATGGATGTTTAGACGTACATTATCTCCCATTCATCGCTCGCTTCTTTCATAAAACAAGACCAAAAGGTTTCGCATGTGCAGAACTTAAAATCTCTCGAAGCCAATATCTAGATATGATTTAAGTCAAAGCTGGTAGATCTACTCTTCTCATAGATAGTTTTATACTTTAACACATGAACATACTTAATATAGTCCATTCATTTATATATAATCTTCAGATTTGTTTTCTAAAGCATTTTTACATGCATTAATTCGCTATAGCTACGACGTAGCCCAATAGCTCGACATCACGCGCCTTCTTCAATAGACACTACCGAAAGGTATATAAAGGTCTGTGTTTGAACCATTATATTTTTACAAAAACAGTTTGTGAGGAAGCACAAACTCAAAATCGGCCTCCGAAGTGGCCCACACAGGCATGTAAAAAGGCAGGTTTCAATATTTTCAGAAAGAATATCAGAATAGAATTTTATTAAAGAAGGGAAGAATGGAGAAATAAGGTTGACAGATCTAGTGTGGTGCCCCAACGGTTCAGCAGACCAAAACATAGGTGAAAGTGAATGTGAAGTTAGATGTGAGCCTGGCCTAACTAGTTCCCCTTTCAGACCTTGTAGTCTATAGGGCAGATGATGTAAAGTTCATCTGTTTTTGTGGCCTACGGTTAACGAGGGTGTCATGTAGCCAGCACAACCCGGTTCGGAAGCCAAGCGCTTTACCGCTCAGCCACCGCGCCTCCCCTGGCCTAACTGATGTCTTATAAATGATCTAATTGTTTTGAAAAAGCTCAATCTCTTATTCGAATCCTCACGAAGAAAAATAAATTTCCGCAATAAAAAAAAGTTCAGAAAAATGAAGTTTACAAGATTACTATTCGTTTTAAATTAGGTCTAATTTATAATGCATACTAATTAGCTTTTTTTCTTAAAAAACTGCTTGCATAACTGATTTTAAAAAGGAGATTTTTCGCTTTCAGAAAAAAAAAAACTAGCCATTGCATCAGAACTTTGAATGGTCTAAAATATTGTAATGTCGGATTTTCAATATCTTTTCTAGTTTACGAGATCTAAACGGGACGGACGGACAGACGGACAGACCTCTCGCACAAAACTAATAGCGTCTTTTCCCCTTTCGGGGGCCGCTAATAAATCAGTGGAATTAGACATATTTTTAATAACTGTTTTTGTTTAGCTTAATTTCATGCTTTTAGCTTTCTCAATTCGCTTGATCATTTGTCTGGATCAGTTGGAAAAAGGGTGGAGAAAGAAGGGGTATCTGAGTGAATGTTGCCGTTTTCGCTTTTTAAATGCAAGGGCTCAAGCCTCCTGAATCTAATACACTAACCAGTCTGCCAGCGAATCGCCTATGAAAAAAAAATAGAATGTTAGCTTCAAATGACGGCTTATTTCTGTACACAAAGTATAAAGGGAACTAATTCAACTTAAACCACCAAATCTGTCAAGTTATTAAGTAATTTTTTTTCCATTGTTCGATACCAAAAAATTTTTTTTAATTCTTTTTTTTTTGTTAGGTACACGAAATAATTGAGCAAAATCTCAACTTGATCCGAGATTGAGTGTGTCATAAATAAAGTGCAAAAAATTGCTAAAGAGAGACAGACAGACAGATAGACAGAAAGAGTGATTCCATATAAGCCTTGTAACAAACTCAGACACATAATGTGTTCAATGTAGCTTTGTAGCCCAGCTGTTGGTGATAACAAGTGCTGGCTACTATTTTTCAATCATGTGATGCCAAAACCTGTTCAGCTAGAGGACTATGAACTTTTCCAAACCCTTATCGTGAACGGAACAGACAAATTGTTGAGTGTACTATAAGCCAAACCTTTGCGACCTCACTTTGTCAAACATTTCAAAGAGTCGAAAAGCACAGCGTATGTTTTCCATTACTGACACATTACTGACACATGTAATAGCCTACAATTTAACCCCATAATTAGACACTAGCAAGTACACTTGCATTACATAAATATCCATTGGAATGTACATTTTTCAATGCCCAAGTGGGCCCATGTTTGTGACTGCAGTTCTTTGGTATGTACGATTTTCAACGTCTTCGTTACGGCTGGAGAGAGTTGAATGCAGTCCCACCACTACGTTTGACATCATTTATTTTTAACACACTCGAATGAAGCGAAACGACTTTTTACGTAAAGTCATGGGTCACAGTACTTTGGAAGTATCATGCTCGACTCAAGATGTTTCTTTGTGTTAAAAGTTACATTAGTAAGAAGACGTATACCCAGTTTTTGGTTAACATTGGTTAGAATTAAATCTTTGAATAAATCATTTTAAATCTGCGTAAAATGTCTAAAAGACCGCTGGCATTATACGGTAATTACATATAAATAAGTTATACGGTGACTAAGAGGCCCCTGAACCGGAGGACCTGGGTTCGAATCCTGGTGAAGACTGGGATTTTTATGATCTAGAAGTATTTAGATTCCTCGCACTTTCTCAGTTCATATATTAAAAATAAATGAACATTGCTGCAGTTAGTGAAGTACGTTTGGCAGGTGAAAGATCACGGAAATAGACCGCCAGCGGACAACGGCTTTGTCTACATGAAATGCGTGAATATAAGCAGCTTGCAAGTGGGTTTGCGTAGTCGTGTGAAACACTGCACTCATCCTTAATCTTCGGAGTAGGAGACATTGTCATTTTAAAAAGCAATAATTTCCCGAGCAAATACACAAATAATAAATCATAATAATATTAATTAATTAATAATAATAATAATGATGAATTAGAATAAACAGACCCAAAGAAACGTAAACATGTGAAATACATTACTCATATTTTCTCATTACTTATATCCTCGCTTTAATACATAGTAATGTTCAAAAAATACAACTAGAAATTGTGACGGACGATTTTTTTTGTGGGTTGAAGTTTCGAGAGACTGAATGCAATACGTAATTGTTGGGTTAATCTAATGTGTTTTAGAGTAGGCCATTAAAGCTGAATAATTCAGCATCATCTGCTTCCTTGAAACCAAAGATGTTAGGATTACATCCCTTGTATAAAATATTCATTTCAATCAGTAGTCCACTAGCCTTCCGAACTCAATACAAAAGAGTGTTTTTAATAATATTTTTGTAAAGAATACACTAAATAGACTTACATTTCAAGACTTAACATATTGCTTTTTAGAGCGATGGCATCAATACCTTTTTTTCTTGGGATTTCCATTTCATTCAAAAGTAAACACAATAAATCAAACTACATTGATGCAAACTTTGACTAAGTGGGCTTGATATTAACAATTTTTATTGTAAGCATTTCATTTAATTTATAAAATAATAATTTAAATCAGTGGCATAGCTAGGGATTTGGGGGCCCCAGGGCTTGACCGCTTTAGGGGCCCCTGCATTTTGACATTCAAAATCATGACATGGGATAATGGCTTAATATTTAATGTAAAAACACATTTCAGAAAATCATTTGGAGGGCCCCCTCCAGTGGGGGCCCTACTGAACCTTAATTTTGGACAGCTACTTATCCCAACCCTAGCTACACCACTGATTTAAATGTACTGGCACTGAAAATAATAATTCAAAAGTTGAGCAAATATTTTAAATAATGGTATTGAACTTTTAGATGACAATATTATAGGACTTAAAATGGAAATGAGGTACAATTAGTCACATGTACAATATGATGTCATTAACTGTTTATTTCATTTATACTTTACAAGTAATATTTATTAATTGGCTTCTTGTATAAAGATATGGCTATGATGCCAAACATACATAATTTTGAAGGTTAACATTGGCCATATGGACATCTAATTATGAAACATTGTATATAATTTAAGATACAATAATAAATATATTTTGACATATAACTAGAGTATACATCTTTAAAAAACTGACACTAATCAGACATAATGCTATTTATATGTGGAAATAATGCTAACATACGTAAGTTAAAATCAACAAACAATATGCACATGTTGCCTATATGTAACATATGTTATATCTATATTATATATATTTATAGGCCTACTCAAATGGAGTTTAATGTTGATGATGGTGATGAGACATAGTGAGAGACTTTCCGAATAACAATATTTTGATAAATAAACAAAAAAGTATATGTGTATATTAAAATAAAACTGTATTTATTCAATAAATAAAACTAAACATACAAAAACTGATTGTACATGTAAGTCAAGAAAGCAATCATTGTATAGATGTTAATGTTATATGTTACATTCATAACATAATAAACCTGAACATATTTCCTAATACATTATAAATATGTTAATTTTGAACAAAACAATATAAAACAAGCCATCAATATAAAATTAAATTGGAAATACGCTTAACATCAATCACAAGTCAGAATTTTAAATGGTGACAGTGATCTTTTATATACACTTTCCACGTTTGAATAAGTATATTGTTAGAATTTAAAATACATAAAGATCGAAGGATATACATAGAAATTGTATTTTTAGGGGAAAGGGTTACAGTGAACGATGTTCTACGAGAACTATCATCAAAGGAGGCAAGTCTTATAAAAGCTACCATGTTGTTGTTATTGGTGTAAAAATATGGAAGTATTAATGAATTTAAACCAATTATTCCCTTTTGTACACTTTTTTATAATTTGTAAGTTGAAGTCTTTTTTTTGTTAAATATAAGAATAAAGATATCTTAGCCCAAACCTCATGCATGATAGCAGAGAATACTTGCAGAGAAGCTTTGAACTCTGGAAGCATTGTGACACTTGTCCAAAACTCATACCACATGACCAGATATCTATCTCTTGTATCTTTCTCTATTTTATTCTTTAAAGGCATTTTTTTTAAATATTAATATTTTTTTTTTTTAATATCTAAAGTAGAAACATTACTGCGATTAAACTAGTTATAGACATCCACTATAGCACACAAACAGATTAATTACCAATAAAGTTAAGGCTTTAAAAATGTTTTTAATGATCTCATAACTTCAACAGATAAGATTGTCATTGCCAAGTTCATGATGCTTGGAACTTTCAAGCTAGTGTAACTCTTCAATTTCTTCTGATTTTTTTTTCCAGTGTTTATTGGATGGTCTGGTACATGGATTGCTTTCCACAACAATGTCCTTAATTCATTAAAGCAGACTGAACTATGTAACTAAGTACCTGGTCCTAGAGTTCCTTGTTTGAACTCTACTCGCTATTAACCCTGAGTGTGGAATTTGGGCTAGTAACTAATAATCTTTATTTATAAAGGAAAGTTCTCTGGTGTATATGTGAAGTTAAATAACTAAAAATCATGAAATTTAACTCCAATGTATTTATTAGCTCAACATCTTAGCACAAACATTTCAAAGCGCCAATTAGTATTGGTCCAATAGACCTAACATGAAGTACATCCTAGACAATAAAAAGTTGTTTACCAATTGTAATATAACTTATCCTGACTAACATGCACACAATAAAAATAAGACCAAAAAAAAATGTAAGTGTAGAATTTTTGTGAAAAAAAAATTACTACCTTATTATTTGCTGATTTAAATGATACTTCTGTTTATTTTTTATTATTTTTTTAAAATATTAAATGTAAACTTTTCAATAAAACAAAAAAATAGGAAGAATATGGAAATTTAACTTATAATAGATTTAATACAACTAGAGGTACTATAAAGTTGAATAAAGAAAAAATAACTGTGCTAGAAGAGGAACCTCCATTGGTTCCTGACATTCTCTTGTACTCAATGATGTATTCTGGGTAGAATTGAGTTTCATTGTAGATGATGAACTCCCTGAACACTCCAAGAACGTCGTCTCTGAAGTCAGACATGACAGAGTTATAGTTAGCAGGCTGGCCGTTATTGTCCACATCTGGAGGCAGACTTGCATTACGAATAGCTGAAAAGTAAAAAGCATAAGATAATTTTAAATAATGTAATAAGATGAAAATATTTTTTTTTAAATGGGAGATCTATAAATGTATAGAATAGAAGTTTCACATTATGCTAATTACCATTGTGTGTTTTAAAGAACACCGCTTTGTGATTTCTTGTTTTTACTTTCACAAAATATCTTAGCACTAAGTTTAATTATTGCCAACAAAAAAAAAATAAGATAAGAAAATTTAAAATATAGAGAAAGAAAATAAACCACTAAGGGAATGTGTGGTCTCTGTGTTGTAAACAGTCTGTAAATTTTTATATATTATTATAATTTAAATTATTATTTTTAAACAGTTGTTCCTTCTATTATAATTATAGGGACTAACTTTATAAGGAATGTCTTCTAGTAAGAAAAATCATTGACGTAAATAAAAACAGGCAGCAGTAATAGAAATTGAATAAAATTCAGCTGAGCAATGACTTTTGCAAGATGTAATAAAAAATTGGGGGTGCCACCTTGGTTGTCCTGGTGATTTAGGGATCTTTGGGCGCCTCTAAGTCCATGCAGCTCTAATTTGTACCTGACATTTTTGGGGGAAAAGTAAAGCCGGTTGGTCATTGTGCTGGCCTCATGACACCCTCTTTAACCACAGGGGCATAGAAACAAATGACTTTTACATCACTCTGCCATATAGACTACGAGGTCTGAAAGGGGAACAATCTTGGTCATCATGTGAGATTCAAGAATAGTTTTAAAAGTTTTAATAAGGTGCTCTATTATTAGATAACAATGTGAAGGAGTGCAGAAAGTAATTAGCTGAAAAAAGTTGTAAGAATCATATGAGAATGATTTAGAATTCTGATAAAGTTTCATTCACACAGATTTTGCTAAAAACACAATAATAATAAAGACGAACTTTCCATATAATCTGCTTGTATTTGCTCTGGATAAGTTCCACCAATACACATTTGGTCGACATATAACCATTGAAGGAGAACACAAACCTCTTGAAGCAATAATGGCTAAACCTCTCTCAGCTGATCCTCGAAGATTGCAGGGAATGATGTTACAGGGAATGATGTTGCGCATACAAAACTATGACATAACTGTAATTTATAAAAAGGGAAAAGAAATGTATATGGCCGATGCACTTTCAAGAGCTCATATTAAGTCATCAGCAAATAGTCAAGGGGAGTTTGAGCTCATAAATATGGCCAGTTTCCTAGCAATTGGGGAAGAAAGACTACAGAGACTAAAAGAAGAACCCGAGAAAGATAGGACGCTTCAAAAACTTCTAATCACAATTAATCAAGGCTGGCCAGAAGGCAAGCATCTTCTACCATATCAGCTAACGCCTTATTATAATTTCAGAGACGAAATGTCAGTTCTAGAGGGGCTTATATTCAAAGGTGAAAGAGCAGTATTGCCGAAGTCACTACGATTAGAAATGAAAAGAGAAGTTCATTCTACACACGCAGGCATTGAAGGATATCTGAAAAGAGCTCGTGAGAGTTTATTCTGGCCAGAAATGACTGGTGACATAAAGCATTATATTTCAACTTGTGAAATATGTCAAACTTTTCAACCCAATCAACAGAAAGAGACTTGTTGAAAACTCAAGTTCTAGATCCTCAGAAACATAGAAAAGCGCTGAAAGAAAACCAGAGGAGATCAGAGATTTACTACAACTAAAGATTTACCTCCCCTTGCTAGGGTTGAAGAGGTGAGACTAAAGTCAAGGTTGCGTGGCCATGAGCGCTGGCAAAAGGGAGTTTTAACTCGTCAGTTACAACAACGGTCGTATGAAATTGAATCAGGCGGAGGAGTTTATTGCCGAAATAGACTTCACTTACGAAGAATCCCACTGACTGCTAAATGAATGCGCCTACACCAACAGGTACGACCGAGCCCGACAATCCCGCACCTGTGGATGCACCCAGCACAGATGAAAGTACTGCTCAGAGACCTGAGAGTCATATAGAAGACGTGTCTCAAAGGTCGACAACCTATACAACTAGGTCAGGCCGAGTGGTCAAATCCACAAGAACTAATGTGTATGACTAACCTCAAACACCGGAGGATGTTACATTTATGTGTATGTATGTTGTGTGTGTGTGTGTGTTTGTTTACTTGTTGTCTCACTTGTCCTACTGTTCAGTATGTTCACGTGCTTGCATGTTTATCTCAAGTATGTTATTAGTGTGTATTAAGTCTCATGTTAGTTTTTTCACTTTCTTGTCATGTCAATAAAAATGGAGTTGTAATTTAAACAGCAGTGTTGTTTTTACATCCTAATTGATAATATAAAATAGTCTAATCTCGACTAGATCTAGAAATAGAATGTAGATCTATTAGAGCTAGATTCTGCTAGATCTAGGTCAATATTAAGATCAGGATTAGGCCAACTACTGGGTTATAGTGTACTTGAAGTACTTGTAGGTCAACTGTTCACATCATATTCACTTCTTGATGTGATACTACTGCTTACACAATTAATAAATCTGCACCCCTAAGCTATTAGAAGATTAACTATTTCCTTAATGAATTATACATGTACATTTTGTTCAAATTGTGTACTACAATTAGATCTAAATCTAGATCTATGTCTGGCTTCTGTTTATTGTAATTTAGATTGTTATCAAGTGTAGGTCTATAGCCTAATGACGCTAAGTGAAAACTGTGCGGTATAAAAGTAGTTCGTTTTCTTTTGGGTTTTCTAGAGTTACAATTGAAATGAAGTTCGCATTACAATTCTTTTTAAAAACAATATTTGAATCAGTATTCTATTCCATGAGTTAGTTAATAAGTAGTAAATCAATTTTATAATGATCCATTGATACTTTTTCAATTGTGACCTTACATCCAAATTTTTTGGTACCAATGAGCGAATCTATGAATGAAGCTTGATTTATAAATGGAGGAGCCTGTGATCTTTTTAATAACACTTACTTCCCATGAATTTTTCATTGAAAAGTGGTGTAATTGTTCGAAAAATCTGCTTGCATATATGATTTTAAAAATCAGATGGTTCACTTTCAGAAAAGTACAAAAGAAGCCGTTGCATCAGAACTTTGAATTATCTAAAATATCATGATGTCCGATTTTCATTTTCTCTTCTAGTTTCTGAGATCTAAACGGGACGGATGGACGGACGGATGGACAGCCAAGCCACACAAAACTAATAGCGTCTTTTCCCCTTTCGGGGAAAAAATTAGTTAAAACAGAGTGATAATGACAATAAAATAGAAAAAAAGATTATATTGAAGAATGTAGGCTAGAAATATAAAAAAAATCAATAATAGGCAGACAAAGAAAAAAAAAACAGAGGGAGGGTGGAGATTGGTTTAAGTTAAAGAAAAAGAAAGAGAGAGAGAGAGAGAGAAGAGAGAGAGAAAGAGAGAGAGAGAGAGAGAGAGAGAGAGAGAGAGAGATAATGTAATAATGATAATGTTGTAATCAAAAGAAAAAGATCAAGAGAGAGAGGACTTGTGGTGTAAATGAAAGACAAGACACACTGAAAGAATGAGAGAAAGAAAGAGGGAGATATACTTAAAGATAAATTAATACAGTTTAAAAGTCTAAACTTGACCTACCTAGTCTTTTCTCTGTGTCGTTAACAAGATAGATATTACCCAATGTCATTCTGACCAGTAACATATTCTGAACATCGCCAGTAGCATCTGGACAACAAATCAGATTTGTATATACAGCCAATGCATGTAAATGTTAATACATTGTCTTAAACTATAAGTGGCTTATATCAAATGAAAAATAACAGAGATCTTGCATAAAACCAAACGCCTGAATCCGGTGTAAAGACAGTAAATACACCAGCATATTATTTCTTTAAGGTAGGCATAACTTAAGATAGCGCTAAAAAGTATGTGTCATGTTTTGAATTAAGTGAAATAAGATTTCTTGCTATTACAATTTACAACGTTCATTAACAGTGCTACTTCCTGTCTAATGGTGACACTTTTTATCAGTTCGCTTTAAAGGCTAAGCCTTGTATATTACGTACAACCAGGGCTGCAATCCAGAACTAATAATCACTTTAAAAGAAGAAATAAACAAGGACTCAGAAATAATGTGTGCCTGGTCGTATGGTAGGCCTATGCGCTTCCCAGTGTCATTACAATGGTTTCGAGTTAAAAACCTCCCGCTTCCAACACTTCCGGCCTAGCCGTCATGCATAAGAAGATTGCTATAACAACCAATTAATTATAGACCATAAGCTTATTTGGCTAAAATGTAGAAACACCCAATCTGTCTCGCAAAGTTATTTCTGTAATCATATATTTGAATAATGGAGTGATGACATTTGACGGATTCTCATACATTTACTGGTGACTCTGCCCCCAAAACCTTCCTATAGAAGAAAAACTATACGGAGAACTGCCTGATCTGAAAAACACTGCACATCTCAGATTTAGGGTTACTTATCTGAACCCTCCGACATGTAAAAGGAGAACAAAGAAGAAGAAGAAGAAAGAAGAAGAGGAAGCCGATTTCAAAACATTCACATTCGCCCTCCTCCCGATTTACAAAGCGGGGAGGAGGGGGGGGGGGGTTCTTTGGTGAGCGCTGTGTAGGAGATTTCTGCATTCTAGCGTCTATTTCTTCTAGCGAAAAGATGACTTGTCAAATAAAGATAAGATAATTTTTTTGACCAAAACAAATAGAACTTCAGTGTGACTATAATTGTCCATCTCCGCATTACGACTATAACAATAACCATATATATGTAAACACCAACAACATTACCGTACGTAACATACGGATATACATACACACACACGCACTCACACATGCACACACACACGACAAGCGCTTTGTGAATTAGCCAAAGCTAGCCTATAATGTAGCAGAAGAGTTTGTAGCTCTTATAACGAGACTTAACCTAGTACGATCGTTTTGTTCGGCAAGACGTCTTGTTGCGGGCCTTGTTTTGTTCAGCAAGACGTCTTGTTGCGGGCCTTGTTTTGTTCAGCAAGACGTCTTGTTGGGGGCCTTGTTTTGTTCAGCAAGAGGTCTTGTGGCGGGCATTGTTTTGTTCAGCAAGACGTCTTGTTGCGGCCTTTTTGTTCAGCAAGACGTCTTGTTGAGGGCTTTGTTTTGTTTAGAAAGACGTCTTGTAGCGGGCTTTGTTTTGTTTAGAAAGACGTCTTGTAGCGGGCCTTGTTTTGTTTAGATAGACGTCTTGTTGCGGCCTTTTTGTTCAGCAAGACGTCTTGTTGTGGGCGGTGTTTTAATCAGCGAGACGTCTTGTAGCGGGTTCATTTTGTTCAACAAAAGATGTCAACTAACGATGTAGTCTATTGACCGTTCTAACGTACAGGTAATACATGGCTTCTTTCTGGAAAGACAATGGGTGCGTCAAGTAAATCACTCTTTTAGTGTCAAGTGAATCACTTGTTTTAGTATCACGTTCATCTTGATTTGTACAGACTATATAAATTAAACTGTTGTCTAGGCCTATATGTCTATTATTTCTGTCTTATGGGACTCATACGAGATCGCCAAACTATTTTTTAAATAAAGCGTCAACTTGATTAAGGTATAATTATTTTAAATCTCAACCAACGAAATAACAATATAAATCCAGATGTTTAAATGAAATAATAAATGACTAAATTAATTAAAACAGGTAAACCCTGAATGAATACAGGTATTATTGCTGTACTAGAATAGAGCTAGACTGAGTAAAGAAAACTGGTTAAACTTAAACTGAGAAGATTGTTTATGGTCTTTTTTTTTCAAACTATTCTAAAAGACTTATGTTGAATCCTCATTGACGTTTGATGTATTCATAGAATGTTCTTTTAAGTCGGCTAGCCAAACATACTAAAATAATGAATGGTACACATTTTAACTAACAAATTTTATTGTAATCTAAAGCATTATCTTTACAAGCATATATCAATTCACTGTAAGTGGAAAATATAGTTATTTATTAATTTCTTCTGTCCTATTTTGTTAGATCCTGGCCTCTCGATAGAATGCGCAGTGAACGTCACATCACATATTGACATAAACTAATAGTTAGTATGACATGTATAGAAATTATCGATAATATATTTTTAAAAATACAATGTAAATATTATGTTACATACAGAGAAATGAAAGCATTGATTAATACATATTCAGTTAAAGTACAAAAAAAAAAAAGGCATACGCATTTATTAAATTTAAACTTACCTGTGTACTGGTCAGATTTTGTTGACCTCTCTGCTCCGTAAATTCCTCGGCCAAACTGCCCAAGACCTGCATAGCTCATGATGAACCCGCTCAGGGCCAGGCTGTTGACGTACTGGACCTTCGTCCCATGAAAGAAGTAATGCTCATTGACCTCGGCGTACACAGCGTCCTTCATTGCCTGGGAGAGAAGCTGGGTGGTAGAGATGCCGCCTCTGGACCCTGCCAGACTAGCCACGTCTGGGGCTACCCCGCTAAATCTGGATAACAGGATTTCTTTTCGCTTGGCGTTATACTTAGAGAAGAGAGAAGGGTTCTCAATTCGTTTCACGTTGAGTACAGTGATGGCCGTCTGGTTCAAATTACGTCCGTCGTCGCCCTTACCCACAAGGTCTTTGTCCCAAGTGCCGGACACTAAATTTCGAATAGCGTCTTCCGTTGCGTCATCCACATCGACTATTGTGAAGTTGACCAAGTCTTCAGGTGACGACCAGTAGGCGGGCTGAGAACTGTTTAGGTTGTAGGCGTACTTAATAAAGTCTACCGTTCCCCTAGCAGGAGGTGTCGTCGGGGCTGACTCTATGAACTTATTGTCAATAAATATTGTGATAGAAGAAATTATCAGAAATGTTTTCAAATGTTCCATTTTTTAAGTTCTGCTGTCTGGAAAAGAAGAAAAAATGTTTTGTAAGTTTTGGTTTAAAAATTAACTCGTCGTCAGCTGGGTGCGTTTGGCTGAGTGGTTAAGCGCAGTTTTGGGTTCGAATCTTGATGAAGATTGGGATTTTTAATTATGGGATTTTTAAGGTCGCCACTGAGTCTTCCCAACTCCAATGGGGACCTGATATTACTTGGGGAAAGTAAAGATGGTGTCGTTGTACTGGCAACATGAGAACCCCGTTAACAGACAGTATTAGAAGCAGATGAACTTAACATCATTCGCCCTATAGATCACAAGGACGTATGTCGGTACACACGTACATACACACTGCAAACGCCCACACACTTCACACACAATCACACGTTCATACGAGTAGACTCTGCATACACACACTACACACTCGTACACACACTGCAAACACACACATACAGACTTACATCAGCTTTTCTCAAACTGTTGTCAGCGTCTCCACACAGCCTATGATTTTCTATAAAGGGAGAGTAGCTCCCTGCCCAAACAAAGGGGGTGGAGGGGGGACGAAGACGGTCAAATACATTTCTGAAGTGATATCAAAAGTTGTATTTCCATTTTACTTTTCCATACGTGCTTTATTATAAGCCAAGCAAGATGCATTGTGCGGTGGCGTAGCTAGGTTGGAGGGAGGGAGAATTTGAGAATCCCCCCAGGACCCCGCTTGAGGGGGGCCCCCAAATGATTTTTTTACATTAAATATTAAATATAAAGCAAAATGCAGGGGCCCCCAAAGAGGTCAAGCCCCCGGATAGTTTAAAAAAAAGAAAGAAATGTCATCTTCTAATAATAACTTTTCAATGTTGTCGTTTATTAAGAAATGCCTAAACTAAACTATATTTTCCCCGTTAATCATTTTTTTTCATCATATTTATATTTCAATCTTTTTTTTTTATTTTGCTTTTTTTTTTTCTTTAAGTAAGAAAACGTTAAGACAAAATATTCATTTTCAAGATGGCAACAGGGAGATAAAAGCTATTATTATACTCCAATCAAAACTATTCTATCTCATGCGAGCTCAAACAGCTGCTCGGCTTTTCAAACGCTCTTCAAATAACTGAATAGCTCTTAACAAACATTTAAAGCGTTTATTTACAAGGGGAAAATGGTCGTCGAGTCTTCTCTCTAAGCGTTTCACTTGTTCTTCCTCCTAGCGTGTCTTTACATGTTATATTTCCTTATTCTATCTACTCTTTTGGTCTCGAGATTACTACTCAAATTACTATCAATATATATATTAACAGGAGCTGGACAACTCCAGACCTTCACGTGTGGCTCAGATAATGAGTCCGGCGGAACTGTATTCACTAACAGGAGAAATATCAGAGGCGAGTAACTGGAGCCTTAACCACTATGCTTCGTTCAGGAGGAGCTCATTAGCAATGGCTGGTTACCCACCTAGGAGAAGGAAAGCTCTGAGTTCAAACCTTTGTTGCCTTGCAGCTATACACAATCATGAATAAGACATGGGAAAGGCTTTGGGAGTCAACGCTGAGGAAAAATCAGGAGCTGGCGACCCTAAAGAAGTTTGCAGAACACAGTGCTACACCCTGGCAGAACCTGCGACGCCGCTGACCCAAAACCGTATTGGAACTGCCGTTCCTTTGAATACATCAGCTGCGTGGAGAGGGGGGAACTGATGTGTGGGCGACTACAGTTAATGCCCAGGGATTCATCTCTTGGCGACTGCAGGCGGCCATAGATATCATATCACTTAGAATAAAAGAATACACAGAAAATAGAATGTAATTAAAAATAGAGATACTGTGGAGAAAAAAAATAAGCAAAGCAGGGGACAAAATAATTAAATAAATAAAAGTCAATAAGCGAAATGAAATGTAAAAAAAAAATAATAATGAAAGAAATAAAGCTGGAAAGAAAAAGAAAGAAAAAAGGAAGACAGTTGAAAAGTAAGGCAAAAAAAATTGTTTAAATTTAAAAAGACAAAAGAAGAAAAAAAGTGTGAAATAATACTGACTCATTACAAAAATTAAATACTACTTAGCTGTCGCTATCATTAGAAAAAATCAAGGTTCCAATTACAAAGTCAAATTGCAAGTATAAATATATATATCTATATGGTCAAGTTAAGCGCGTCAAGTTTCTTTTTTTTTAAGTTTTATTAGCAGTGGATACTTATTATATACCTTTTTTTTTCCTAAATGATATGTATCTCAACCAATTCCAGTCGTAAATAAACAAAAAAGTATAGGTGTAAGTCAATCAATTACAAGCATTTCATACTGTGTCTGTCCTTGTTTATTTGTGAGTTATTTCTGTGCATTCAATAATGGTTCAAGAATCTGTTTAAGATCTAACTGTTTTACGCTACCATGGCACTAAAGGTTTTAATACACTTTTTGTTCAGTAGACGTTTGACAATGGCAATTAAATTCTAGCGTGGTCGAGAGGCTAAGTACGCTTGAACTTAGCTTGGCTACCTATGAAGGGGGCTCAAGGTTCGACACCCGACTCGGGCAGAGTTGTGTTTACTGAGCGCCTAAAGGCAGCACGGAAAAACCTTCTCCTAGATACCCCCTCCCACCCCACACCGGTTCACAAATGAGATTGGACCATATTTCTCTGAGCATGCTATAAGCATGAAAGTAGCGCTATATAAAAGCAAATGTAATGTCTCTTTAGTCTCTTCTAATGTTTAGCTTTTGTTCTAATCTGTGAAGACACCTATACCTCTTTAATTGAACAAGACATTTTTCACGTGTTGTTGTTTTTTAAATCCTTCTAATAATATATATATATATATTATCAAGACACTTATACTCCATGATTCATCAAGACACTTATAATCCATTACACTTATTATTCATTTAATTTATCTAGTCACGTATAATTCATCTAATTTATCAAGAGACTTATACTTCATTTAATTCACCAGGACACTTACAATTCATTCAATTAAGGACACTTCTACAGTACGATATCTAGTGGATTACACAAATACTGCATTCCTCATTAATCTTCGGACTTGCATCTTTGACAATGTTTTTGTAATAAATATATTTCCCTTTGTACGCAGTACCCGCTATATATTAAGATTAACTATAAGCATGACATTACCATGCACAGCAAAATATATGAATTAAAAAGAGGGTGTCTTAAAATTTGATACATTATAATTCCTTGGTAGGATTTTATTTTAATCTTCCTGTAAATGGCAAATATTGAACTAAAGTAATAAATAGTTTAAACGCATTAAAAAAAAAAGAAATAGAAGCATACAAAAAGATGAATAACTAGAAATGTAATGTATGTACTTGATAGAGTAATACAAGAGAGGTGTGCTTTCTATTTGTAAGTATGTCAAGTCTACAACAGTATTCGTAGTTATTGGTCCATGAACTATTTCTCCCCTGGCGTAGCGCGGAGTAGTATTAAAGTATGGGTGCAGAGTAAAAAGAAAGGGGGAGGGGAGGGGTAGAGAACGTGGGGCCTTGGGGAGTAGATGCCGGCTTGAAGAGAGCGGGAGTTGAAGGAGAGAGGGTGGATAAGGTGCGGGAGCTCGGAGAGGGAGGCTGGCTTTACCACTTTTAATGGAACTAACTTAACAGTTTTGAACGAATACCGCATACACGACGGTCTTAGCTACTCTTTTAGAGGTGCAAATATCTGTCCGTGGTCTGTACATGTGAGTGTGTCACTTGTGTGCTCGTGTTCTTTATATGTGTGTGTACGTGAAATGTATGTGCATATTCTTTATGTGTGTGATATTATGTGTGAGTGCGTGTACTATCTAAATGTTTGCATGTGAGATATACGTACGTGTATGTGTGTACGTATTTATGCGATGTGTGTGTGTGTTTTCTCTATTTGTCTGAGTATGTGAAATGTACTTTCCTGTTCTCTATGTGTGTGTATGTACGAGATTAGTGTGTGCGTGTTCTCTATAGATATGTGTGTGTGTGTTAGTAAGATGTGTGTGCGGGTTCTGTATAAGCGTATATGTGTAGTTCCTTTTTGCTATATGTATGTGCATTTTCCATGTGTGTGTGTGATTTTGTGTATGTGCTTGTTCTATCTAAATGTGTGCATGTGAGATGTACGAACGTGTATATGGGTATGTATTTATGTGATACGTTTGTGCGTTTTCTCTATATGTGTGAGTATGTGAAATGTACTTACCTTTCTGTATGTGTGGGTATGTACGTGATTTGTAGATGTATGTTCTCTTTATGTGTGTGTGTGTGTGTGTTTATGTGTGTGTGTGATGTTTGTGCGTTTTCTGTATATGTGTGTAGTTCTTATTGTGTAGATCTGCCTATATATAAAACGCACACTTGGATGTCGTCAATTAGACAAGATTTGTATATAAGCCCTACATTCTTAGAATACAACTTCAATAATGAATCATCTTTCCTTTTCTTAACATATTTTTTTTTCTGATAAACCTAGACAGTAATTTTTTAGTACCTTCTAATCTATTGCCATTGTTGACCTAGATACTACTAATATACTACTGTTAGTTCCTTCCAGTTTCCACTCTATAGTGAATGACTACTACAAGGGAAATTACCAATTAGTGAATAGGTCAGCTTTAAATAGTAGACGTCTTATCTGATACAAAAACTTTGTCTCTACTAGCTCTTGCATTTGTGTGAGTTTGGGGAGGGGGGGGGTCGATATTGATATGAGAAACAAGATAAGAGAACGAGGCTGTATAAATTTTAAAAAAATACAATAACAAGCTTCTTAAAGTACACAAAATCCTTTTACGTTGTTAAAGTGCAAACTGTATGAACTGTTTAACGGTCCTTGAAATCTTATTATGTAACAGCTAAATAATTTAATTAGGTGAAATAGCCTGGAATCTAAATATAGCAGACTGTAAATACAAACTACTTACGTATCTTCTATGTAATTTATCAACACGCTGTCGTGATAGTTCAGATCTAGTAGGTAGGGGAGAAAACGTCGAATCACTTTCACACCGGCAAGATTCCACTAATGCCAATCGCACAAGAAACGCGCCAGACAGAAGTAGCAGAAGTACACCGGGCGGACCGGATAAAAAGGGCAGGCTACTATGATGAGATAGTCCCGCGTTTTGGGATGCGGTGCTCAGCAGGGAAATACCTTAGGGAGGTCAAAGGTCAAAACAACAGGAGCCGTTGGGCGTTCACGGTGGGGTCAGTGGAGATAATTAAGTTGTTTTTATTTCTCTACACTTGTGTACGAGACTAGATTTTAGAACTCCCGGGGTCAAGGTGTTAATGTCTATTTCTTTTCTAAATCAAAATTTGAGATATTTATTAAGAGACAAGTTATAATATTAAGATCCTACTTTGAAGCTAAATAATACTAAATATATATATATATATATATATATATATATATATATATATATATATATATATATATATATATATATATATATATATATATATATATATATATATATATATAGGCCTATGATGTGACAATTGTTTTCAATGCTTAGTTTTATGTAGAGGCGTAGCGAGTAGGGGGCATTAGGGCACGATGCCCCGGGAGACACCGGGGGGGGGGCATGGCTTATGAGTTTCGGATATTTGAACTTTGGTGATATACGTTGAAAATAATACTTTTACGAATTAGACGCCAACCCCCCCCCCCCCCCCCCCGGGTTTAGTTTTGTAATGGCTCAGTCTTTACTAATTAAACAAAAAAGTATAGTTCCCCTTTCAGACCATGCGATCTATAGGGCAGATGATGTTAAAGTCATTTTGTTACATCTAGCCAACGGTTAACGAGCAGGGTCTCTTGTGGCCAGCACAACGATCAACCGCCTTTATTTGCCAACGAAAGTCAGGCACCTATTAGAGTTGGGTGAACACAGGGGCGCCCTAAAAATCTCGAAATTCAAAACCCCAGTATTCACCGAAATTCCAACCCAGGGTCTGAATGTTCTGAAGCCAAGCGCTTAACCATTCGTAGTATTATTTAAATATTTCTTGGTGTTTGCTGGCTGATATTTTAAAATTGTTGACAACTTTGAGGTAAAAAAAAAAAAAACTACAGCTCCCATTATAAGCTCACAGTCAAAACCAAAAATAAAACAAGTTTTAAAAAATATTCTTAAAAAAAAACTACATACTATTCAATAGGGTGCAATAAAAATGCAATATATTTTAAGCTAACAAAAATAAATGTGTACTATTGGAAATATTTTTTATTATTCTCTTATATTTAACGCAACTTTATTGCTTCTAGCAGGCTCAGTTCGATAAGTTTCGGTCTCCTTTATGGACCAGTGAGGTGGGATGGAAAACAGTGATCTTGGAGAAGACTTTCCGTGCTGCCTTGAGTCTAATCGAAGGCCGCTTTTGTTAGTTAAAAATTTTTAGAACGAGTTATTTTTCTAGACCAGTGTTTCCTTATGTTGTTCCTTAGCGGAACACTTCGCACATTTTGAGTATTTAGCGGAACAATTTGCTTCTTTTTTTTTTAGAGAGATTAATTCACGTGGTGGCCTACTATTTAATTATTCCAGTATTTTGAGGAACACATATTCAGGGCTCGCAGAACACTAGGGTTCTGTAATACAAAGTTAGGGAAACACTGCTCTGCACAATGTTTATCACTTCTTAGCTTAACTGATCCTTTTGTCTAAATAAAAAATACATTTAATTAATTACAACTAATTGATTATTTTTTTCGATTAATTTATGTGTTGTAATCGACAATGAAATTTGATATTTATATCTATATGTCTCCAACGGTTTTCTTTAAAATTTCAAGGTATATGTATATAAATGTGAAAAAAACATGTATTGGCCACATTGGTAAAAAACTCGAGGTCAACCGTTATATTGCTTTAAACATGTTTAGTTATCGTAAAAATATTTTTGTCACACATATATTATGAATGAAAGTGCTTCAAGCGACGTCAAAGGAAAAGGAAATTGACACCACCTACGTCACTAGATGACTGCAAGAAAGGGAAAAAAAATTGACACCACTTAAGTCACTGGCTTACGGCAGTAAAATAAAAGATTTCTTTGCAAACAAGAACAAGTTTTAATGAATCAATAGGTCTAATTAAGTAATTGACGCACCATCATATTGTAGGCTCTATTAGCCTTGTCTGTGGATCCCAGATAGCAGAATTCGTTTACGAATGACAGATGACCTGTCTCTAGAAGAGGAGATAAAAAAAACGCATAGGGAAGGCTGCCTCGACCTTCGCTAAACTCAGGCCAAGAGTTTGGTAAAACCATAAGCTAACTACGGTGACCAAAATGGAAGTCTACAAGGCATGCGTTATGAGTACACTGCTGTATGGCAGTGAATCATGGACCACCTACGCAAAGCAAGAGAGAAAACTGAACTCGTTCCATTTGAGATGTCTCCTTAGGATCTTGAAAGTCACATGACATCCTTTCGCGATCAGGTATTCTCAGCATCTTTATAGCCCTCGGACAACGCCCTTTGCGCTGGCTTGGACATGTTTGCCGGATGGAGGACAAGCGCATTCCGAACGTCATCCTCTATGGTCAACTCGCGACTGGCACAAGAAAAACTGGTCGCCCCCACCTCCATTACATAGATGTAATAAAACGTTACCTCAAATCAGTGAACATCAATACTGACAATTGGGAAGACATAGCTCTAGACCGCATTAGATGGAGAGAGACAGTGACCAAAAAAGCTATGGACAGTGAAAGTACATGGGTCTCAGCTTAGGAAGAAAAACATACAATCCGAAAAACGGCCAACTCCTCTATCACCCTAAGCAAAAGCCACCCTAACCTGCGCTATCTGTGGACGGGAGTGTATTCCAAAATAGGGCTCCACAGCCACATGAGGAAGTGTGCTCTGAGATGATCCATAGTCGTTCTACGACTGAAGGGGGCCAATGATTAGCCTTGTCTACAAAGTAAAAGCCACGGCTCTCCGCAATTAAAGTGCAAACAATTTATAAATCAGGCAAAACACAATAACCATAAAAAGACCTGGGAAAATTGTATTTAATAAATAAATCTACGTAAGTGTTTGTAAGAGTGGCACACCTTTAATAGAACCCAAAATAACAATGCTCGTATTTATTTCCAAGAGCGAAAATAAAATAAAAGGTGAGAGAACAAAGTGAGATTAGAGTTTGGAAGAGAATGTGAAATATTTTTTTTTCAGACATTGTGATAAGAAACACTTTTGAGACCAGCTTAGACGCAAATATTTCGATGTTTCGAAACGAAAATTAAAGGTTAATCAAATTTTCAATAGCTTTTAGTTGTTTTTTTTTTATATTAAGATAACGGACAGACAGACTGACAGAGAAAACACACAAAAATACGACTTTAATCCTCTTTAAATAAATTCTATTAGAACTCTTGTACCAGTGTCTATGAACCCCCGTTAAATATCTCGTGTATATAAAGACATTTTTTTTTGGTACTAGCCTATTGTGAAGTACTGGAATTTGTTTCCTTTTACGTCATATGAATGGATTCTTTAAATGAAATGCTAAAAAACTATGAACACTCGATAACTGGCTCGTATTGGTGAAGGCGTTTTTAGTCTAACTAGGTCTTGTGACGTAGTGTTTTTTTTTATCTTTGACGTCATATGGAATTATTTCTTTAAATGAAATGCTAAAAGAACTCTCGGTGCACCAATGTATATGAACACTCGATAACTGGCTCTGTGATTTTAGTCTAACTAGGCCTTGTGTCGTAGTGTTTTTTTTTCTTTGACGTTATATGGAATTAATTCTTTAAATGAAATGCTAAAAGAACTCTGGGTGCACCAATGACTATGAACACTCGATAAATGGCTCGTATTGATGAAGGTGTTTTTAGTCTAACTAGGCCGTGTGACGTAGCCGATTATTTTCCTTTGAAGTCATATGGAATAAATTCTTAAAATGAAATGCTAAAACAACTCTTTAACTTTTAAGGAACATCCAAAACATATGAAACATTTTACAGAAAAAAAAATTACAATGCCAAATGAATGAAAATTTTTATTTTTGACAATCAAAACGAAATCACATATTGACTATTCCTTGCGAATATGCGGATCCGAAGGGGATCCGACTCCGACGGGAATCGCCTGTGAGTTTGTGTAACAACACAAACTCTCTTTGTAATCTTGTTATTAATTAGTTAATTGGTATTGTTAATTAGCATATCATTTAAGCCACGTGCCATTAGTATAAGTGTCCTCAACATTTTGAAAACCAACTAGATTTAGATCTACTTCCTTGTTTGTATTTTATTTTTATTTTACTATTTAATAGCCTTCCTTGTCAATTATGTTATTAAAATGTATATAGGCAGCTGAAGACTACCTTTGTTGCCTAGTCATGTAAAGATATTGAAATATGATTAAATGTATCATTATTTTTTGTTGTTTACTTTAAATAAAAGTATTAGTATATATATATATATATATATATATATATATATATATATATATATATATATATATATATATATATAATATATATATATATATATATATATAATATATATATATATATATATATATATATATATATATATATATATATATATATATATATATTGTTTTAACTCTGCCATGTGCACCACAATCCAGGCTAGTGCAGAAAGAAGGTTCGCACTATTAGTGACAAGAGTAAGTCGGATGTTGACATTAGAAGAGATAGAACGATTTCCGCCCAAGTCTAGAGCTGATGTAAAGATGTTGTGCTCAAGACACGTTGTTCTACATGTATTTGTGATGTCCTGTAAATAAACATCTATGTCTTGTTGAGTTTGCCTCCCTTCAGTTATCACAATATATATATATATATATATATCAATATAATTATTACTGTAATTAAATTCCTGGTGATATATTGTTAATACTTTTACATCAATTTGTCAAAATTAGTCAAAGAAAGTCATTGTATTTTGGTCCTTTTTTTTTTTAGTTTTGTTTTTAGAGAACTTTGTAAAACTGCTGCTAGTTCTATAACAAAACGTAGGAAAGTTAATTATTTGCTTCGATACAATTAGATCTACTTTATAGGTGCGGTTTCTAATATTTGGTTGTTGTTTTTTTCTTCGTTTGGGGGAGGAGGGGAGAAAGTGGGGGGGAAGGTGGCAACCCCTTAAACTTCTCTTTCTGTATATCAAAGTTTGTTTACATTTGAAACTCTAAACGCTAACAAGAGGAGAACGAAGATAGTCCTTTTATTTCATGCAACAATACATACGTGTTGTTTTTAAGCTATACAAATAACATATACTCAAAACGTCTTGTACCAGGTTGACATAAAATGTTCTTTTGAAAAAGAAGTTTCAATATGCCAGCCAAGAGGCGATGCTACTCCATCTTTCTTACAGTGAGAAGGTACAATTTACATCGTGCGTCCACTAGCTCTCTTAGAACGTCTTCTTCTTGACTAAAACAGGCCAGCTACATGCTACCTTGCTTTAAACGAAAATGATTTTATGATGATGTTGGGAAATTATAAAGTACTTACTTATGCTACCTGTGCATTAAATGTTCATCCGTGCTCTTCCCCCTCCCCTCCCGGCTTCAATTAATTTAACCAATGCTTTTTTTTTTGTTCAGCTAGGATGAATGATAAGATTTAGAAGCCAGGAAGAATACATTTGAAAAGCTCAGAATGCAGGACTTGCCCCGAACCAAACTTAGGGGACTCGCATTTTAAACATTTACATAAAATAGAAAATGCAAAAAAAAATTACAATGGATTTCGTCAATATGAAATGGCCAACTTCAAAAAATGGACACATTCATCATGTAAACACATATAATTCAAGGCCTAGCGAGTATAACTGCGCCCAGTGCACGAAATGTTTGGCGACACTCTCCCCTTCCTCACTACGCATCTGCATAATATGTCTGTATTTTCAAAATAGATATATCAATTTGTTTTTAAAATAATTTGATAAATCATTTCTTTTCAAAATCTTTCCAACAAATCAGTTTATTTTTCTTCTAAAGTTTGAACTTACGTATTGCATATCATTTTGAAATTTCCTGTTCTTTTTATCCTAAGGAAGTGGTGACGCATTTATTTCCAAAAATTTTGCTAAAATCAAACGCTGTAACGCTATATTAACATAATATTCACTTCCTTGTTATGTTTTGGTTTTCTGCTCTAATTGCATCTTTAAAATAGACATGTTAAAAATGTATAACCTAATTGAAACTCTTAAAGCACTTTACGGTTCACATCTATCTTCCCTGTATATATTTATATATATATTTGAATTAATACTAAAACTATTCGTCTTTCAACTATGGTCATAGATCCTCATGAATTCTGGAGTTATAAATGAAACATTGAAGGTAAATGCCATATAATCTTGTAAATAGAAATATACACTGATTTAAATATGCTTATTCTATCTTTTTGATTAAACGTATTGTTAAAATTTTAATTATAGATACGCTGGGATAGTATGGTTAAGATTAGAGATGGTAATCTAACCCATACTTAACAATTCGGGTTCGGTTCCAATCGATTAGATTGAATTCAGTTCGATAACAAGAATGGGTATGGTTTGAGTTGGGTCGTCACAACTAAAATTAAAATTCTAGTTCAGATACATGTTGCCTAGGTAGGTAATAATAATAATAATTAGGTCACGTACCAACATTTTAGCGGCCCCCGAAAGGAGAAAAGACGCTATCAGTTTTGTGTGAAATGTCTGTCCGTTCCGTTTAGATATCGTAAACTAGAAAATATAGTGAAAATCCTAATTCATAATTTTTAATATTTTAGTCCATTCAAAGTTCTGATGCAACGGCTAATTTTTTTCTTTTCTAAAAGAGAAAAATTTAATTTTTTAAATCAATTATGCAATCATTTTTTTCATAAAAATACACCACTTTTACAACTATTTACTATTACCAGTAATAAACAATTGAGGCTCTTTATTAAGGGAGACTTATATTTACCATAATTATAACACATTTATGCAAACGGTTGTAGATTTTTTGTCAATTTTGTTTTGAATTGTCAAGTTATGTGAGTTCTGTTTAGCTTGATACTTTATTTACGCACACAAAAATGTTTATTAATTTTTAAAGAGAAAAAATCTATTTAGAATGTATATAAGTCAGACATAATTTAAAACAACAATTAATAAGTAGTTTTTCATATTATCGCATTAACTGTAGCTTGTGGCGCTAGCATGAAACACCTAACCAAAGAAAAAATAAATTTTGGGGGATTTTTTTTTTTTTTTTTTTTTACGGAAATTATTTATTTTTGAGGTATAAAGGATTGGCCCTTTACAAAACAATTAGATCAATTAGATATTCATTCTAAGATATTAGTAAGGCCAGGTTCACATCTAACTTCACATTCACTTTCATCTATCCTTTGGTCTGCTGGACCGCTGGGGCACCACACAAGATCTGTTAACCTTTTTTCTCCATTATTTTCTGTCATTTGTCTTTGATAGAATTTCATATATTGAAACCTGCCTTTTTACCTGCCTTGGTGGACCACTTTGGGGGCCGAGTTTGAGTTTGTTTCCTTACAAACTGTCTTCGTAACCTTGTTTTTTGTAGTACTTCTGTAATAGTGATACTACTTTTCTGTGAAAAGAAACTACTAAAGCTATAGACTTCAATTTTCAAATATTAAATGTTTTGGAACACAAGGCAAATTTTCAATGAGAAGAACTAACAAAACCTTTTCCTTATACACAACAGATGTACACAATGTACACGATAGGTCTGCTGTGAGATGTAATCGCTTTTCAACCATATTTTTCTAGGTTGGCAACGCCACTTTTGTTTTCCAAGTTACGGCCTTTTCTAAAAGAACGTAATACTTACACTTACTACCTGAAATATATTTCAAACTTAGGCTTATTTTAGACTTGATGAATCAATGGTTCGTTATTTCAGCTTTCAATAGTGCAAACAGTTTATTAAGTTAAGTCCATTAGTAATGGTGTCAAGGTTTTGCGGTGCCACTCGTTTGGGCTACATTTGCTGGTTTAAGCCATAGATAATAATTATGAGGAATACGGTGTCGTAGCACCTGCAGGTTAAGAATACACTTTTGCAGACATACTGTTGACAATAAGATTTTGTGTTTGATAACTTGAAAAATAGTTTGCATGTTTTCATTAGCTCAGTTGAACAAGTGTCGATACAGCGAGAAAAGATCTCATAGAAAAAAACGATTCTGGAATAATGTGTATTGCTCTAGAACAGGGGTGGGCAACATTTTTCTTTCGAGAATTTTTCTTTCGAGATCTGCATGAAAAAAAAAAAAAACTAAATAAAATTTAGAAGCTAAGTATAATGTCTTTTAATTCAAATTTATACCGTACAATGCATTTCCATTTCATTTTATTTTTACACTTCCAATTAGGAATTACAACAATTACAAGTTATCAAGTTCTAAACAATTTTTATTTTTTATTTTATAAGGATCTTTTACATTACATTGAATCACAAAAGTACAGATGTACTTAATATGAAGTATTTATATTCTTTTCTCTCGTGTATAATGTTATCCTCGTGACTGCTCTGCTTGCAGATTACAATCAGTCAGGATTGTTCCCTTCTTACACTGTTTTTTTTTCTAACAAATGAAATTCTTGTTTACAGATGTATATGGACCCAAATTTATGAAAGTTTAGCAGCAAAGTTTTTACGTATGGAAATGCTACTTTTTGCAAACTTAAAACTCCCGTGGAACAACTGACGTGAACTTTGCTTTCAGGTCATAATTTGCTTGAAGGTATGTCATCTAGAACTGAATAAGCCTCTGAACTAAATGGTGAACTGAGGATATTGAAAACTGGTTAGGTTAGTTTAAACGTAATAATGTGAAAAAAAATGCAGCACTATTTTACATCATTGTATCCTAGTATTTCGATTTATTTACACCTCTGAAACCGTTCATCTCGTTTCATTGTGGATGCAATACAAGATCACAACAATATCGTGACATTATCATAAATTTCATTCTTCTTTATGTTTTTTTTTTAAATTACTATTCTTATTATTGTTAATTACATTTTATTTTCTTTTTAATATTTATTTATTTAGAGCAAGCTATCAAGAAATGCTGCAGCGGTGTATCCTAATCGTCTTATTCATCACGAATCATCATGTGGGAACAGCAAGTAACGGACACAATTAATTTTTAATATTTTGTAACAGAAATATCAACTAGAGACCTAACCTTTTCTATATTTTAAGTGTTTAACAAAGGGAGGCGCGGTGCCTGAGCATTAAAGCGTTTGGCTTTCGTACCGGAGTCCAGGGTTCGAATCCTGGTGAAGGCTGGAATTTTTTATCTCGGGATCTTCTGAGTCCACCCAGCTCTAATGGGTACCTGACATTAGTTGGGGAAAGTAAATGCGGTTGGTCGTTGTGCTGGCCACTTGACACCCTCGTTAACCGTAAACCACAGAAATAGATTACCTTAAATCATTTGCTATGTGGACCACAAGGTCTGAAAAAGAAACTAAACTAAAACGTGTTTAATCAATCTCAAATTTAAGTTAAGCTGATAAACATTTTTTTTAGTTTAAATGAAAGATACTGGCTTACTAACCTTACGAAACACTACGAAAACATGTCTTTATCACAGGCTTTATTACACACAAATGGCAAAACATTTCACAATAGTACAGTACACACACACTGCTGCCTTGGACACCAAGCAAGTTTGACACACAAGTACAGATCAAGTTCACAACACACAAAAAGAAACAAAAACACACCATAACCTTACTTCAAAAAAAAAAGAAGATGATTACGTCCTACGCGTGTTCCTAGGTCAATCGAATCATGCATTGACTTAAATTCTGCATTTAATTAGTTTTCCTTGCTGACTCAGGCAACCCTTTCATGCTCAAATCGCAAAAGGGAAGAAGGAGCAAATATGGCATTTCGGTCAAAGTGTAATTTACCGGCGTGGCCAATTTGTAAAGATTTCTCTTCTCGTAAATGTAGAGACACCTTAAATAAAAATAAACACAAAGCAAATATAGACCAAAGCAATGGATTATGACCTACATTTTAAGGTATTTTTCATAATATACATTAATGATGTTTGCATACTTTATCACTCAAGAAAACATTTATGATACTTGGACGAAAATTGGAAGAATATACATCTATATTTCAAACAAAACGCCAGAACTCTTTGGGAAAGAAGCAGAGCAAGTGTGTTTACAAATGAATTCAACATTGCTTTTACCTAAAGATAATGAAACAATGTCCTATTTGTACGGTAAGTTATAAAAATATTTAACTTTTTTCTCTCCTTAATTATTTTCCTCATTCCGGTAGAATTATTCATTTTTCTCATTTGTATTTCAATATTCTGTTATGATTGGAGTTGGCATACAATATCGCATCGATGCAAGTTTATTCATTGCCTGCTCAGAGACTCAAGGCGATGACCAATTTAAACTACGACTGCATCAGAGACCTGCTATTTGCAGATGGCTGTGCCTTAAATACCGCAAACGAAGAAGACCTTCAAAAGAGCATGTCTCTCTTTGCTAATGCTTGCAAAAATTTTGGCCCCACCATTAATGGGAAAAAGACAGACGTGCTGCACCAACCTCCTCCAAATGAATCTGTCACAGAATCTGACATTCTTATAGATGGCCAGAAATTAGCTATCGTCAAAAAGTTTGTCTATCTGGAAAGCACCATATAAGCAAACGCCAACCTAGATGATGAGTATGAATCCCGTGTTGCCCGTGCCAGTGTTGCTTTTGGCAGACTTCAAGAACAAGTGTGGCAACGGAAAGACTCAGCTTATCCACAATACTGAAAGTCTACAGTGATGCAGTCCTGGACCTTATATTCCCACCACACCAAAAAGCTAAACTCCTTCCACCTACGCTGCCCAATGAGTATTCATAAGGTGCGTTGGTCCAATCATATACCAGACACCGAAATCTTAAAGCTGTCCAATATGTACAATATAAATGCGACAGTAAAATCGCTCCTAGGGAGGCCAATACAAGTGCTACAAACACAAGCTCTTTCAAGGAATGCGATATCGACATTCACGGCTAGAAGCACTAGCTCTCGATCGCTCTTCATTGAGTGAAGCTGTGAGTCTCGGAGTCTCAAGATTTGAAGCAAGATGAGTGGCCAGGGCGAAAGAGCGCCGAATTAACAAAAAGCTGAGAGAAGAAGCAAGCCTACCTGCAACTGATCTTACCCATCCATGCCACGTATGCGGCGGCTTTTTAAAGCGAGGATTGGACTTTACAGTCCTCTTCGAGTCCATAGGATATGAGAAATGTGCTCATCTTAGACAACGAAGAACTATATTTGATTAAACTTCAATAACTTTTTTTGTTTCTAGTAAAAAAAATGTTACATTTTGTATCGACTTATAAAGAAATGCATGCTTTTTTATACAACACAAATTAAAGTTTATAAATTAATAATCAATTTAGTTTAATGGGGCAAATCAACGTTGGCATCGTTAATTAGGAGAGAAAGAGTTACATTTAAATGTATTCAATAATAGTATCTTCTACTCTGTTTTTGCCGGATAGGTGTATAGTAAAATTATTTTAAGTAAAAAAATACATATTATAGTACAACTTTGTTATTACCCTACGTTCAAATTAAAACTAAATAAAAAGAAAATTAAAAGCTTCTATATTTTTGCATGTAATTGTGAAAATATAAAAAAAGAAAATATAAATTAAAAATATATTTGCTGAAAGAAATTATACCCCCCTAACTAAATTTTATAGAACAACTATTTCGCTCTTAATAACTAATTTAAAAAAAATACAATGCTTTTTACCTCGCCCCCCCCCCCCCCAAAAAAAAAAAAAAAACGAGAAAAAATCCTGAGTTAACAAATGTAGAAATCTAAAAGACTTTATAATATTTTAATGATTGCCCTGTAGATCTAGACTTTGAAGATGATGCCCTAAATAATAATAATAATAAATATTAATCTTTATTATACGTGACGCAATTTGTTTTACAATTCTGCATGACAAAACAGTACATGATTAGAGCAAATATGTGTACAATAGTACACAGGATATACGCTCATAACCCAGTTTCTCTTTAATATTACATACAAAATTTACAAAACTGTTACACATTGTTCAATTCTTTAATTTCCAAAAAGGAATAAAAGAGTTTTTGTGTCTATTGGTTTTTGTGATCCGTGTCTCATAACTTCTTAGTGATGGTAAAATGTTAAAATCTTGAAGAAGAGAGTAAATTTTAATGCTAAAGATCTTATAGCTTTCTTAGCAATTTTTTTCTCAAATATTTGTCTAAGTGCGGTTTGTCTGATGCCTGAGCATTAATTTATTAAACTAATTAAATCTAAATTTAAATTATATTAATTTCTAATAGCCTACTATAGTAATAGTAATAGAGATATAGTCTAAACTCTACGATACCAGCATGATAAGTAGAACAATTCTAGAGATGTGTAAAGTTACCTTAATAAAAAGCTTAATCTTAACTTAAATTATATAAACTAAATCTAGATCTCTAGTTGTTTTACTCTACTAACTCTAGATCTTCTAACAAGGTTGTCTAGATTTGGAAACTTTAGAATAGATTAGATGTCATGATTAGATCTAAATTTAGATCTGGACTAAAAAAAAATTGTTTCTACTGTTACCGATCCCGTAATTCCACTACAAACGTAGACCTACTCCAAACTTTCGTAGGCATTGCTTCAACCTTGATATAAGAATCTAGCTAAATCGAGCTAAATCATACTAAATTAAAATTAGACCTAAATCTAGAATGTAGAGAATCGTAACGTAATGTCTAGCTACACTCTATTATTTGTAGTCTAGGCTCTAGTGCAGTGGTCTTCAACCTATTTTGGCCCACCGCCCCCTTTTCGATTTTTTTCTTTAAAAAAATCCGCCAGCGCCCCCCTCTAAGAAAAACACTTATAAAGAAGCGTGAGAAGGCCAATTAGAACAAAATATCATCTGTTTATTAATTTTTATGCTGTCAATAACACTTATCCCGCTTGGGAGACGACCGCTTGCCAAAGGCGATTGTTGTGAACTCCTTGGCCTATGACTGACGAGCTTTAAGAAGAACTGAGTTACAGAGGTGCCCCCTCCCCTGTGAGCGCTATAAAGATTTATTCAGGCGCCATTTCGCTCTCACTGGCATAGAGAAAAGTACATGGCAGCATTCTCTGGCAGCAGATAGCCTCTTAGAGAAACAGTTCGAGAGCTCTTACAAAAATTGCGGGACAAACATTTAATAATCCAAGAAAAGCCATTATTGAAGACAGGCGCAAAAGACGGAAAGAAAACTTAAATAGAACACCAGCATACAACGGCTTTGTCTGCATAAAATTCGGGAAAATATGTAGGTCGCAGTTGGGTTTGCGTAGTTATGTGAAACACTGGACTCAGCCGTAATCTTCGGAATTAAAGGCAAAAACAGCCAATATTATCATTATACAAAAAATTATGTCAAATAATTTTCAGTGATTGCACACAAAAATTAATTGTAAAAACTTTCTTTCAAATCCTAAGAATAGTCTCCGTTTAAATTTTTGAATATTAGGGCCTACTGTTTTTTGGTTTAATTGTAAATTTAGTTTTATTTTTTAATATAAATATTATTATTGCTGAATTCACTACAAAAAGAAATTAAGCTAATGGGAACCTTGTGCCCCATGCAGTCTGACAATATTAGAAATTTCAAGCTTTAAATTAGCCAAAGCAAGGCGAAGGTCTCCTCTAGTGGCTACATCCAGTCTATTTCTTTGCTTATTCATTAGTTTGTTAAGCACTGAATCTATGTTAACAATGTATGTTTACTGAAAAGCTAAAACATAAGCCAATTTCGACCACAGTTTTGGAATTTTACTGAAACATTTAAATGCAGCCACATCTCTGTTGTGCCTTCAGGTGCGTAGCAAGGAATATCCATCGTTTGGGGGCCAGGGGACTTGACATCTTTGGGGGCCGCTGCATTTTGCTTAATATTTAATTAATTAATTAAAAAAGCACTAATTTCCCCCCCCCCCCTTTTGAATGGGGACCCGGGGGATTTTCAAATATGTAAAATTGAACGGGCATGTATCAGGCACGAGAGAACTCAGCACTGGAGCGCCGCAGGCAGGGCCGGTCTTAGGCCACTGCAACCTATGCGGCTGCAGTGGGCCCCGCACTTTCATAGGCCCCGCGCGATGCGAATTCTAGGTGTAAATTTTTAAATTAAAACATTAAACTTATTATTAAAGGGGTCCTGGAATTCTCCTGAAATTATAAAATATAAGAAAAAGTCATGAAAATGTCCTGAGATTATTAAAATCTTCTGAAAACTGATGCAAATCTTAAAACAGACAAAATTGTCAATTTCAATATATGGAAAACGCCAATCCTACTCGCGATTAAAAAAAAAAGGCATTGTCAGCTTTCAGTTAATAAAAATGTAATAATAAGCCGAATTTTAACCAAAACAAGAACTTAATTTACTTCAGTAGTCACTAGCATACAAATATTTATCTAAATCTAAAACAAAACCAAAAGCGATATATTTGCGAGTCGATAGTAAATCTAAAAGGCAGATCTGAATGTTTATCGGCTTTTTGTTGGAAAACTACTATTTACTGTAGATGTGTCGTAAAGTTAATTTGACAGTGATTTTATACTCACTAAAGTATGAATAAAATTCAAATACGATTTTTTAATACAAATCTTAATTTTCACTTATTATCCTTATCACGACTAAAATTAGGCCCCGCAACCTGTAGGACCGGCCCTGGTCGCAGGGGTGCGTCCTGTCACCAGTATTGTATACCATTTACACAAATGACATTCAGAGCTTATCAGCTTAAACTCCCATCATAAAATTTGCTGACGACACAGCAATCATTGGCCTTATTGCATGGACGAAAATATTCAACAATTAACACATTTTACCAATGGTGTTTCTAAATTTTAAATATTCAGAAAACTAAAGAAATGATTATTGGTTTTAGGAAAAACCAAGCCACATTGCATACATTCAGATAAACAACCAAACCATAGAACAAGACAAGAATATAACATATAACATAATACAGACACAACTATCAACAATAAAATGAAATAAGGTAAACACTGTAAAAATCTGTACACGAAAGTTCTCCAGCGACTCTTCTATCTCAGAAAGCTAAGAAAATTTAACATAAAAAAAACAATAATCAAACTTTTCTACACAGCAACCATTAATTTTGCCATCACCTGCTGGTATGGTAATACTTCACTTGCACAAAGACTTAGACTAAATAGACTAATTAAAAAAGCATCGTATAACACTCGAATACATCTACCATCTCTTGAAGAGCTTTCCAAGAAAAATGCCTTTCTAAAACCCTTTCCAAAACCCTCACCATTTTTCAAGACAACCTGCACCCATTAAACCACTGTTACATAAGATCTGAACGAATTGGTCGTCTCCTTTCAATTAGGACTAAAACAGAAAGATTTAAAAACTCCTTTATCCCACTTTTGGTCAAAGTGTGTTGCAAGATCAGCTGTCATCATCGAGAAGTACATAGAACTCAAATTCATAAATCGCTGGTTGTGAATGTGTATGTGTGTCGTGTGTGAATGTTGTTCGAATTTTTCATCTATCTTGTTTTTGTACAGTAGTTTCGATGAGGTTGTCAATAGTAGTCAAACTGAATTTCCATTTGATTGGATCAATAAAAATTATCTTATCTTATCAAGAATGAAGAGAGTAGAAACAGGATTAATACAACAAATGAGCCCCACGATCATGCCACGATGACATGCTAAACACTGTCAAAAAAAGTAAACTCATACTCTATGGCCACATCACAAGGACCTCAGGGTTTGCAAAGATCTTCTTTCGGAAAACAGTACAAGAATATGAAGAGGAAGACAGAGAAAACGATGCGAAGGCATCAAAGAATGGTCAGGCTTAACAGTGAATAAAAATGAATGAAAATAGACAGATCTTGTGTGGTGTCCCAACGGTCAACAGACAAAGGGATAGGTAAAGGAGAATTTAAATGTGAAATTGACCTAACTGATGTTATTGAATGATTATCTAATTGATCTAATAGTTTTGTAAAGGGCCAATCTCTAATTTAAAGCTCAAGAAATATAACTTTTCCCATCAGTGTATGGTATATGCCTAGATTCTACAGTTCATTTGTATGATATGAACTATTACTGATTAATTGTTGTTGTAAATTATATTATATATATATACATTTTAAATAGATTTTTTCACTTTAAAAAAAAGTAAAACATTTTTTTTGTAAATGTATGTAATTAGTATGACAGTAATTACTTAATTAAGCAATACAATTAAAAAAGAAAATAAAACTTTTGCATAAATGCGTTGAAAATATGTTAGATAGTAACAAACTCTATCTGTAACTGATGACATTTTTTTTTTACAATTAATAGTGAATAGCTGTAAAAATGGTTTTATAAGAAAAAAAATCTGCTTACATAGTTGCTTTTAAAAATTTAATTTTTCGCTTTCAGAAAAGAAAAAAAAATTGCCGTTGCTTCAGAACTTTGAAAGGTCTAAAATATCATGATGTCGTATTTTCAATATATTTTCTAGTTTTCGAGATCTAAACGGGGCGGACGGACGAACAGACCACACAAAACTAATAGAGGCTATATCCCTTTTGATTGCCGCTTAAATGAAATAATTCAAAACATTTGTGTTGAGATAGGTATCTATATTTAAAAAAAAATATCATTCAGTATTGTATTGTACGTGTTTTGAAGCATCCTTTTTTAATCACACTACTTATTGTTCGTCCATAGTGGTTCGATGACGACCTATAAGATTTGAAAAAAAAATGAAATTGTATTTTTATTAAAGTCTTATTTATTCTTTCTTTTTTATTCAAGCATTGTATGATGTTATTATATTTTCTTTTTACAGAGGCTTTGCCCTATGGAAAATACTTTTTAACAGGCTTTGTAAGAAAAAGAACCCAGGATTGCGATAATCTGGAAAAGGTTTAAATTTATATATGTTTTTAAAATATGATTCATACAACATGACTGACATTATATTATTGTAGGATAAGATATATCATACATAAAGAGCTAATTGTTCTAATACTTGAGTAATGTAAAAGGTTAAATGGTGTAATGTTGAAGAATGCGAATGTCGTGGAATGCTGGGTTCTTGCTTCCTGGAGTACTCTTGACACGTGACAAACACACATACTACAAACTGACTTAAGTCCGTTTCAGCAGACAAATATAAAGTTTATTTTACAACATAATAATACTGCACTCCTTGTTAGTTCTACACGTCAAGAAATAATAAACAATCCTATCCGCATAACAGAGGTATCAAATGTATCCAATACGTTAAACTCTCCCGAGTATAATACAAATCACGTCCGCATCTCAGCGGGTAACACTGTACAGAATAATCCAGAATAATACTAGGATACAATTACATGTCTCAAAACACCACTGGCAACAACTGCCTGAAAGTTCAATGTAACTGAAATTACTACTCGACTTTTCTAAGTCGCAACTGTCCTTCCCGGACCAAAATATACTAGACTGCCTCGTACAGAGGATAGACTTGACTGTGACAAGTAATTAGACTTGACTGTGACAAGTAATTAGACTTGACTGTGACAAGTAATTAGACTTGACTGACAAGTAATTAGACTTGACTCTGACAAGTAATTCATTCTAAAAATGTATAACTTAAACATAACGCAACATAACGTTAACTATTTATTTATTTATCTAAAAAAAAAATCTAAATGACTCTGATTAAGTTGCTCTGTTTTTTTAGCGACCCCTAGAGGGAAATAAGACTAAGACTAAGAATGCTTTATTGATCCTTACGGAAATTTGTTGTGATTACAAGGACTCTTTTCTCATATAAAGACAACACAACAGAAAAAAATACACATAAATACAACAAACAACATAAAGAGTTCATTCAGCGACTACACACAGGTATCTTGGTGCATTTCATGTTCCCTGATCAATGAGTGGCGGTGATAGAGTCTGACCGAGTGAGGTACGAACGAGTTTTTGTACCGCTCCATTCTTGTTTTGATTGACAGCAGTCGCCCACTTCGCGACTACCTGGCGTAGTTCTGATGGAACGGGTGGCCATTGTCTTCCAAGATTTTTTCGATATTTCTTAGGCACGTTTGTTCAAAAAGTTCCTTTAAATGTGGTAATGTTGTGAGTCTAATTTTTTATGCTTTTTTAATGATGTTTTCTAGACGTCGCAACAGTTTAGATGAGGCGTTGCCTTGCCAACAAGTTATTCCATATGTTAGCAGATTTCGTATAGTCGCGCCGTAAAAAGTCTCAAGGATCTTCTTGTTTAATTTAAAACTGTTGAGTTTGTATAGAAAAAAGAGTCGCTGGGCTGTTTTCTTTGTCAGAGTTCCAAGGTGGTCTTCCCATGAAAGCTTGTTGTTGATGATAACGCCTAGATATTTATATGCCTTTACTTGTTCTATAGATGTAGTGTTTATTTTCAGTTCATGTATAGTTTGTTTTTTCTTTCCAAAATCTATTAGAAGTTCTTTAGTTTTTGTTACATTCAGTTCTAGAAAGTTGTCGGTGCACCAGTTTGTAAGCTTCGATACTGAGTTTCGTCTCCTGAAATAAGACCGACTATGGCAGTATCATCAGCGAATTTAAAGAGTTTAACTGAGTCATAGATGCTTCTTATGTTATTTTTGTAAAGAGTGTACAGTACAGGAGAAAGTACACAACCTTGTGGAGCACCCGTTCTTAGTACTCGAGTTGACGATTTGGTGTTGTTGACTTTAACATACTGGGGCCGTTGGGTTAAAAAGTTTAGAACCCATGCTTGTAAGTAAGGGCTTACATTTAAGTTACTCAGTTTGTTTATCATTAGACGTGGCTCTATGGTATTGAAAGCAGAGGAGAAATCTACGAAGAGGACTCGTGCATATGTTTTGGTATATCGAGATGCTTATAAAACTGGTCCAAAAGCAATAGAATGGCATCCTCAGTTCCTCTAGCTGCTTTGTATGCAAATTGGTGAGGGTATAGGCTGTTATTGACTTTTGCTACAAGTTGTTTAAGCATATATTTTTCAAAACATTTCATAACAATAGGTGTTAGTGCTACTGGGCGGAAATCATTTAAGCAATCTATTTTTGGTTTCTTAGGCACTAGTATGATCTCTGAAGATTTCCAGATGTGTGGTATTACGCACGTTTGCAATGAGAGGTTAAAGATGTGACAGAAGATAGAAGAGATTTGCTCCGCACATAGCTTGATCAGCTTGCCACTAATTTTGTCTTGTACAGAAGCTTTTGTTACGTCTACTCTTTTAAATAACAATGTCACTTCATCCTCAGATTCTCCAAGTGGGAACAAACTTTTACATTTGTAAGCCTGCTCAATGTTTACGTAGGATTTGTCGAGCATTCAAGTAGTAAGGCCTAAGTGTGACACACATAAGTTCTATGTTAGGGTCACAAATTTTATTCCTGATGTTCACATTATTGGCGTGAAATAGCTGTTGTAAGTTAAGTGTCGTCTGTCTGTCCGTTCGTCCTTCCGTTCAGTTTAGTTCACAAACATTAGAATAAGTATTAAAACTCAATCTTCATATTTTAGCTATTTCAAAATTTTTTTCTGAAAGCGCAACATTTAATTTTTCAATTTAATATGCATTAGTACAGTTATTCTTTATTAATAGTAAAAAAGGGAGACTATATTAATAAGGGAGGCGATTTTTCTGCATATTCTAAAAATATATATTTATGCATACATTTTCTTTTATTTTCTCAAAATGTTTTTAAAAATATTATAATTACTAAATTTAATGTTTTCTGTTATACAGGCTACTAAAGTGTTTTTTTTTTTAATTTCAAAAGAGAAATTTGAAGCATCATTCAATAAACAGTGTGTTTATATATTTTACACGTGGAGTGCAATATACCACACATGGGCGTTCATATCAGTCGACCTGACAATACAATAATATCGGCAACACCTTCCATACATACAAGCAGTGGCGTCACTAGGGTGGGTGTCACCCGGTGGGGTAAGAGAAAACCGAGAAAAATGTATGTTAGAAGCATGTTCTGATTAAGAATATTGACCAAAAAGCTAAATTAAATGGTGTACACATTCATTCAAGTTTCTTTTTTTCATTAAAACTGCCTGCACTCCTTCATGAGTTTTTGACATTGTAGCTGCATTACCATGTCCTTGAGCTCATCCTTCCAATCTCTTTCCACGCTTTTTTAATTATCAGAACTGCCACCATCAGCTTTTGGTCCACTTTAAGAAGAATATGCCACAATATTTCAGTCATTTCAACATTATCATTGCTAATGTTAATATATCTTACAGCTTTAGGGATCTATGTTAGGTGTGCTGTAATACAACATAACAGAGTACCTTGCAGCATTTATGTCTCTAATAAGTATATCTCTTAAGTGGTTTGCTAAAACATTTATAACCTCTCTGAGTTTTGGTACAAGCTTGGAAAGTACATTTTTCTTTTGCTTCACTCCCTTGCAATCTTATAAGTTATTATTTCAGCACTGGGTCATATTCGGAAAACATTTCCATAATCCCAAGAAAAAAATTCCATTATTTATGAAAAGTCTTCTTCACTTCGCCACGATATACCAACTTTTGCTTTGCTAGAAACAATGCGATATCAAACAATCTATAAGTGCAAGATGTTCCTCTGTTTTCTCATCTATACGTCAATCATAGCAATGACTTCCTTGTCCATTTTTTGTATCCTAAATCCGGTTGCCTAATTGTTCCAAATTTAAAAACCTGATAAATATTCTTCAGTCTTCTCGCCAGTTTCTTATTGTGGACATGTCCACTATTTATCAAACAAGAAAATCTTGCTAATGATTTTTTCCCAATTAAGAAAAAGTTTTATTCAACCATTCTTATGCTTTATGATATTGATTCTGTTACATTTTAAGTTGGTATTTGTTTTTTGGAAATCCGTATTTGATTCCACTCGGGTGTCACCTCCTAACGGGTGTCACCCGGTGCGTACCGCACCCCCTAGTGACGCCACTGCATACAAGTCTCTTCTTTTTTTGTATTGATGGAAATAGTATTGTGCTAGTTGATAGTAATTTATAGCTTCTCATATTCTTTCTGAAAACTTTGAATCTACCTTTCACCCACCTCAAAGGAGCACTTCTGAATTTATGTCTCCACACGAACTATTTTTTGTTATGTTTTTTTTTTTTTGGTTCTATTTTTAAAAAAAACTGTTTATTATTTAATAAAAAACTTTCTTTCCCAGTTATTAAAAATAATAATTGATAAAAAACTTTAGAATTTAGAACATAAATAGTTGCTACTTATTTTAATTATGTCAAAAAGGATACAACATTGACATTATTTATATATTCCTTTTTAGTAGTGTATTATGTAATAGCCTACAATTAAATATTTCCATTACGTTAACAAACGTATTGGTCTTGGTTATTTTAAAGTTGTCATGGCTATGCAGTAATATACCTTTGAACATATGTATATTGTTTATTCGTTGATGTGGTTAGTTGATCAATATTATAGTTGAATGTAATGTTATACGCGAGTTCTTTTAAAACGACATCCAACAGAACAAAGTAAAATATATATTGAATAACTTGAACAACAGTTTACTAGAAAATAAGGGCACAGTCTACGTCGTCTCTTTACTACAAGCCGGTCTCTTTCGTCGTTGTTCGTCCGTTTATATTCAACCCCAAATTCTACGCGACTTTATATTGTGTCATTAGAATATCTTTATTAATGTTTATGCTTATAGATGTTTTTGGCTTTTATTTTGGTCCGAAGATTAAAGAGAGGTGCAGCATTTTTCGTGACAACGCAATCCTCAGATGTGTATTTTATTTTGTCCCACCTAGCAGAGCCATAGCCGCTTTCTGCTGGTTGTTAATCCTTTTGTCCCATTTTGGTGTAAATGTTTATCTCGAAGCCTTGTAAGAGGTCTCCAGTTGTCTTTGTTCAGGTGATATCTGCTGTCAATAGGCCTCTTCATGTCATGTATAACCAGCAGGTGCCTGAGCTGATCTAACGAGCTACTTCCGAACCGGCAGGGAAGATGGAGCAGGAAGAAGGCACATCTCCATCATTATTCTTATGTCATATTTTAAGCTCAACTAAATATTCCACAAAAAAAAACAAAAACACATAAGTTTTGTGAAGCAAAGTTCAATTTTCCTAGCTGCCCGTTAAAAGGAATAACCGCTATTAGTTCTGTGTGGTCTGTCTGTCCGTCCATCCATCCGTCCGTCTGTCCCATTTAGATCTCAGAAACTAAAAAAGAAATTGAAAATCGGAGATCATGATATTTTATATCTTTCAAAGTTCTGATGCAACGGCTCCTTTTTTTTTTTTTGTCGAACGTGAACCATTTAATTATTAAAATTATCTATGCAAGAAGATTATCATAAAAAACAGGTGTTGTTTTTTTCTCTGACATTTTATGTCTTGAGAGATTTTAACCAGCCTTTGCAACTTGTTGTGTGACTTAAGAGACCAATCCTTGATATACAGCTGCGGTCACAGGTTGAGCATATCTAATCACCAGGCGCCGTTGCATTTTCACCATTCTTTCTATTGCTGTTAATGGAATCTACAAACCGTGACCCTTCCTTTAGGCTCTCTCTCCCTGTGAATCTTTCCAGTGCCACTTTTTTTCCAGCTGCTGGTGTCGATTTGCATACGTCTGTATACCGTAAAAGTGGATTCCATCGGCTCTTCTTTTAGATCACCATAGAGGATGTCTTGTAGAAGTCGACAATCTGGCATTCTATGAACGGGACCAAGCCAGCCAAGGCGTCACATCGGATGTGGCAGAGAGAGAGAAAGAGAGAGAGAGAGAGAGAAAGTCACACCCTAAATATACATGCAAGAATATTTCCAATAAGCACTCAAGCAAGTAATTTTAATGATATAGGAACCTCATCATGAAGGGTATTTATGTTCACATAAATATAGGCCCACCAGTTTCGATATCTGAAATGATTTTCAATAAACAAAATACATACTTACATATACATGTAGAAATGAAATATCGATAGAAATGCAAACTGAAAGAGGAAACACTATAAACGCTTTAGTAACAAGTCATAAAATGTCAAAAAGAAAACATTGTACATAATCATATTTATATATAAAATATTTCATTGGGGATGAAATGAACGGGGATGAAGTGACCAAGGATGAGGTGACCGGGGGATGAAGTGACCGGGGGATGAAGTGACCGGGGGATGAAATGACCGGGGATGAAATGACCGGGGATGAAATGACCGGTGACGAAGTGACTGGGGATGAAGTGACTGGGGATGAAGTGACCGGGGATGAAATGACCGGGGATGAAATGACCGGGGATGAAATGACCGGGGATGAAGTGACCGGGGATGAAGTGACCGGGGATGAAGTGACCGGGAACCGTTAATTGAAGTCTTTCCAGGGGATCTTGTATGGAGAAATACACCTTCGTTGATGTCGTTTTAAGCATAGCGCAGTAAAAGGGAGAAAAATATGACTGAATAGGTTTGGGTACACATCCCTGCTTAACAAAACTGCTAACCTCAAAAGGTGCAGATTGGGGACCATTGAAACTCACTGTACAGTTTATTTTCTTGAAAGAATTTCAATAGTTTGGGAAGACAACCTATTTTCCTTAGGAGTTTAAAAAGGCCACTTCTGCTGACCATGGTGGTCACTCTACCACTCTTTAATCCACATTGAGACACTGGGTAGACGCTACAATCTATTAGCCTTTAAAGTGCCACTCTAGCAAAGATTTTGCCAACAATCATGAAGAGAGAGATATCCCAATAATTGTTGCAGTCACTCCGATCTCCCTTGTTCTTTTATAGTTTGACTATATATGCGTCTCACATGACCTGTGGGACATGACCTGCTTCCCTCCAGCGGCAATAGAGATTAGAGAGTTCAGGGAGCAGGAGTGTTTGATTGACCTTAACCATCAATGCTTGGAGATTTTCTATGGTGCTTTATGGGAGGAGCCATCCGTGTAAACTCTGATCCACTGATTGCTAGGATAATTGGTTTGTAGAAAACAGTTCACTATTTCCTTGAGCTCTGTTGGTCTGTAGTCAGATTTTCTTTTTATGTTTTCAATATGGTCCCTTATAGTAGGAAGAGGGCTTTCGTCCCGGGGTGGAGATTCATTATAGTGTATCGAGGATTCCAGAGTAATTTTTTCAATTTGGTGTTTCTTTTTTTATGTTCATTAAATCATAGGTATATTATTTCTATAGATTCTCACGACTAACGAGCAAGTTAACGATGGTTACTACTGTATGTTTACAAAGCAAAATGCAAATCAATCTTTTCGGTGGTCTTATGAACACACAGTTAGGAGACCTTATATTTGTCAAAAAGGTAAATATTATTTTGCTAATATTTACTATTTATTTATTATTTATTTTACACCATTACCTCATCATATAAATTATTTAAATGCTTTTTTTTTGTTGTTGTTCAGACTTCCATCCCCCTTAAAAATAAATGTCTAAAAAAAGTAATTGAGATAATGATTATTTTGATTTTGAACGAGCCTCGAAAAACTAATGACTTAGCAAGGTTCAAGTCTCTAAGAGCCACATTTAAATTGATAAGTGGATAAGCGTCCTTTGAAGGAGCGCATATAATGTATATGATAACACAAATTAGTTATTTTGTTTGCAACAGTAATAACTTACAAAGTTTAATGTGCCTAAAAAAATCGAGCTTATATGCTTCTCTCCCCCCCCCCTTTTTTCCTATTTCCAAAGAAAATATTTGTGATAAGTAGATTAATATTTTAAATGCTTGAAGTTATTTTGCTTTTTTTTTTTCATTAAAGAATAATAGTATAAAAAAAACTATTAAAAAAACAAGAATTTCATATCAAGAATGTATGCTAACATTGTTATTAGTTTTATACTTAAATTAAAAGTATACTAAATATAGATCCATTTTAAATAATATATATATATGCATATATCAGAAGAAGGGCCCAATGATGTAACTGTAACAACTTTCTCAACGTCTACTAGTCTGGAGTTAACCTCTGAGATACTTACAGGTAATTTTTATAAAGTATTTTTTCCCAAGAAAAAAATCAAATTCTTGGCTAATAACCATTAATTAATATTAACCATTAGCCAAAATCATTATTTGGTAGTGCTGGGTTTACCTACATGCAAAATAAGCTAATGCATAGGGCCACACTTTGTTTGGGTGCTCTCCCCCAACATAGTTGGATACTTGGATTCATCAATCATTTTGAAAAAAAGAACAAAGTAAAATTAACCCTGTGTTGATTACAAGGGGTCTTATCTCTCGAAAAGCTTAGGACCTTATCAAGTCTTAATCCGCTCCATTTATTTGGCAATATCTAATACTTTAACAGGAAGATCATTTCCTTGCTGTGTTATGAGCTCTTGTGATGTGGTGTTTATGCCCCCCGACTGACTAAAATGAATATCCTTTAAGGTGACAGGTCATTTCATCCCTGGTCACTTCATCCACCGTCACTTCCAAAAAAATCCCCCCCCCCCACGGTTTGTGGAATTTTATTACTGATTTTTTGCTTAATTGTTTTTAGGTTAGATTTAAATATTAAACCTTCACCTGCCCTAACACAACTTGGGGTGGGGGGTGGGGGGTGAGTAAAATCCTCCCCCAGGAGGTTGAGAGGTTAAACACCACTCTTCTGTAAGCAAATAAAATAATGTAAACAACAGTCACCAAATTCCATGATCGTAGCCAAGAAATATTATAAGCTAATAACCCTCTCCAAAATTGTTTTTTCACGATAAAACCCATCTTCAATTTAAAACTAAAGCATACAACAGTCACCAGATTCTATGAACGTAGCCAAGAAGGGTTTTTAATTCCCCTCCCCCCCCCCCCATCTCCAGAGACTTTAAGTTAAAACGCCCTTTAGAGGGTTTTGAGTTTAAAGCCGCCTCCAGCGGTGTTTGACGCTAAAACCACCTGTTCAATATAAAATTATAGCAACCTACAGTCACAAAATTCTATGAGCGTAGCCAAGGGGGTGGTGAGATTATCCCCCTCACATTGAGAGTTTTGAGGTTAAAAATCCCCTCTTCAATATCATTCTTAAGCAAACAACGTCATAAGATTAATTACGCACACACACACACACACATACACATTCATACATATACACATACACATACATACATACTGTTACGTGCGCATCTTAGTGTGAATGTGGAATGGTGCGAATGCGTGTTGAAAGGGAGAGAAGATGTAATCCGAAAATAGAGGAATGTAATCAAAGTTATTGTTGACACATTATTAATTGTAACTCAAGATTAAAGTCATCATAATCTACCATATATGAGTCTATTATTGTATCATTAAATGTCTTATCTGTAAGTAACACATACAAACATTCATGCAAACATACAAACTTACACACATACATACATACATACATACATACGTACAAAGGTACATACACACATACATACATACATACATACATACATACATATATACATACATACATACATACATACATACATACATACATACTTACGTGTTGTGGGGTGGGAAAAAAAGATCATCCACCACCCCCACCCCCAGCTTAAAAAAAATTCCTTGATGTGCCAATGAGATACAGAGATAAAAAAAGAACGATTAGAATAATTATGATCGTGCCTGTGATAACTTATCACCAAAGGAGATGACGGGGAGGAAATGACCGGGACATGACTGGACAGGAAATGGCCGTGAGATGACTGGAGAGGAAATGGCCGGGAGATGACTGAAGTTGAAATGGCCGGGAGATGACTGGGGAGGAAATGACCGGGAGAGAACTGGAGAGGAAATGGCCGGGAGATGACTGGAGAGGAAATGGATGGGAGATGACTGGGGAGGAAATGACCGGGAGATGACTGGGGAGGAAATGACCGGGAGATGACTGGGGAGGAAATGACCGGGAGATGACTGAAGAGGAAATGGCCGGGAGATGACTGAAGAGGAAATGGCCGGGAGATGACTGGGGAGGAAATGGCCGGGAGATGACTGGGGAGGAAACGACCGGGAGATGACTGGGGAGGAAATGACCGGGAGATGACTGAAAAGGAAATGGCAGGGAGATGACTGGGGAGGAAATGACCGGGAGATGACTAGGGAGGAAATGGTCGGGAGATGACTGGGGAGGAAATGACCGGGAGATGACTGTGGAGGAAATGACCGGGAGATGACTGAAGAGGAAATGGCCGGGAGATGACTGGGGAGGAAATGACCGGGTGATGACTGGGGAAGAAATGACCGGGTGATGACTGGGGAGGAAATGGCCGGGAGATGACTGAAGAGGAAATGGCCGGGAGATGACTGGGGAGGAAATGGCCGGGAGATGACTGGGGAGGAAACGACCGGGAGATGACTGGTGAGGAAATGACCGGGAGATGACTGAAGAGGAAATGGCAGGGAGATGACTGGGGAGGAAATGACCGGGAGATGACTGTGGAGGAAATGACCGGGAGATGACTGAAGAGGAAATTGCCGGGAGATGACTGGGGAGGAAATGACCGGGTGATGACTGGGGAAGAAATGACCGGGTGATGACTGGGGAGGATATAACCGGGACATGACTGGGAAGGAACTGACCGGTACATGACTGTGTGACAAGTCGGATTAAAGTATTGGCCGTTTTGGGTGTCTAGGGGATTTTTAAGGTTTGAGAATCCACACTTGCACATATAGTCTTTAAGCACAGCGTTATAATGCAGGCAACAAATGCTATATTTAGATCTAAAATATGTACAGTTTATTATACTATTACAAATGAACAGTGACAAGTAGAGGTCAACGTGTGACTTCAGCGAGTTGACACAGCAGCCAGTGTTCTCTGGAATCTACGCGTATAAACAAAGACAGGATATGACGTGTCCTCACGTGTTGTTCCAGAGGACGAACTGATCTACGAAGGGGGCAGTGTTACAAATGAACAGTGACAGTTAGAGGTCACTACGTGTGACCTCGGCGAGATGACACTGCAGGTGTTCTCTGGAATCGACATGTATAAACAACGACAGGATGTGATGTTTCCTCATTTGTTGTTCCAGGTGATACTAGCAGTAATTGTGCAACTTTGAAGGAGCGATTAGGGACTCTATATAAGCCAGAGAGTTAATATGAAATTCAGTCGTGAGTGAGTCGTCGGTACTGTTGTCTACTGTGCGAGACAGTAGAAGAGAAATGTGTACGACTCGATGCAAGTTAACTAGGGTAGAGTTAACTGGAGTGGACTACTGTCGTTAAAGTCTATACAGCGAACTACATTGGACTTGAGCCGTTACAGTCGATACAGTCGATGTAAGACGTGTGCGGCTCTGATTCGGTAGACTTGAGTACGACTTGGTTCAGCTTTGGGAGACCTGGAGCGACACTGGGAAGTGTGTCGTTGGTCTGTTCTGTGGAATACGGCTCGATGCAAGTTGAGAAGAGATTAATTGCAACGAAGTATAGCTAACTGTAAACTGACAGATATTGTACAGTCTTCTACGCTACATGTTACAGCAACAAGTTGTTAGAGTTAATAGTCAATAAAGTTATATGAAGCTGAAAGTTAAGTCGTCAAGTTCTTTGCTGTGTTTTTATTTGTGTGCCTACTAATACATTTAGCCAGAAGATTCAGAAATACGTAACAATACAAAGGATAATTAAAAGGTAGAATGCTGTACAGTTGCTAGGATGGGATCTAGCGTATAGGTCTATCATCACTAAATTTGAGAACCAAGTGGTCTGAGTGTCATTAGGCTGCTTGCTTAGCTTTAGGTCCGGTGCTGCAGTGATGAGACGGGTGTGGCTAGTACTGATGCTGTCTGCTGGTGGGCTGGTGTAGTGGATCCAGGCTCCGGTTTTCAGTCCAACTTGTATGGTTGCAGAGCTAAGCTGCGTCTACCAATCAGTCAAGCCAGTGACGAGTCTGTGGCTAGCGTTGTTACTTGGACTCTTGAAGGATGAGTAGGACTGATGTCTACATATCTGGTGCCAGCAAATCTGTTATTAGCTTTAGGTTGCTAAAATTTCAGGCGTATGTAACCTATAGATAAAAGCACCAATCCAAAGTGAAATAATGGAATGAAAATAGTCCAGAGCTCAAGCAAGAGATAGATGTGCTCCCTGTGGGCTCTCCAGCGTGAGTGAGATTGGACGATGAAGTTTGTCCATATACACGTGGATAGAAAAGGGGGGGGGGGTGAGTGGCGGGAGATAAGTGCAAAGGTGGTCTAGACTATCTGGCGTCTTTGACAAAGAGATCCTCGCTTGACCGTGACGGCGTTTCCGGGAGATAGACATTGCGCGAAGGCGCGAGTTGAAAGTCCAGGAAATCAGCCCAGGTGGTCAGAGAACAAAGAGAGGGGGGTGATCGGAGGTGCCAAGGTCAAGTTAGATTACACCTTGATATTGGCTTTGCGCTAGACGATCGGGGAGACCGCCGCCCGAGCTGTCGAGTTGAATGGGCCCTTTGAAGTGACCAGCCGCTCACCACCAAGGGATAGGAAAAGGGGAGCATACTCTTGTCAAGAGTCTAGTGTGGCACGCGCCAAGGTGGGGATAGTAAAATGTGACATCGATGCCAAAGGGGGTGGGGTTGGATTGGAGGGGTGGTGGCTGTGTTTTTAGCTCTTGATCGCTAAATTAGTAAAATCGATGATTACTAAGGTGCAAATAAATTAATTAAATGCTTAGACCCGAGTGATACCTTGAGTGAGCTAAAACGGATCGTCACAGACTGGAGAGGAAATGACCGGTAGATGAGTAGGGAGGAAATGACCGGTAGATGACTAGGGAGGAAATGACCGGGACATGACTGGGGAGGAAATGGCCGGTAGATGACTAGGGAGGAAATGACCGGGACATGACTGGGGAGGAAATGACCGGTAGATGACTAGGGAGGAAATGACCGGGAGATGACTGGGGAGGAAATGACCGGTAGATGACTAGGGAGGAAATGACCGGGAGATGACTGGGGAGGAAATGACCGGGACATGACTGGGGAGGAAATGACCGGGAGATGACTGGGGAGGAAATGACCGCGGATGAGGTGAACGGGAATGAAATGACATGGAACATTATTTAATGCCTTTCATGAAAGGGGTCGTAGATGTTTGTGAGGTTTATTTTTAGTCCTAAGACTGAAATTGCATTGTCTAATATATTTTTGAATATTAGTTGTTACATAGTGTTGCAAAACAGTTACTATGTGTGGTCAACTGTGAGACACGGTCAAGTGTTGGGTACCTGCGAGTTAAGGGACTTGCGGCAAGTCACGAGTGTAGCCTAAACAAGAAGAAGGAAGTCATCTGGTGGAGTTGTGCTGTATATAATGTTAGCCTTGTATATATGTTACGTTGAAATACTTCACAATTAAAAGGCATTTTAAACTTAAAGGAACTTGTTTCTTCACACTTAGTCTTATTTTAAAATTGTGTTTCGTAGCAGCGGAAATTATTGTAATTTTACATTTATTTTGTCATGGAATTCGGACTATAATATAGCTAGTTATCGTTGTTAGTGGGTATCAAAATAGAAAACAAATCTATAAGGGAAAAAAATATTTTTTTTTCAGGATCGCATGTCCCAGAGAAAGTTGACTTGTTCATAATTGCCATATCGATAAGTTTAGCCATTCTAATTATATTAGTCTTCATTGCTTTGATCTTTGTTTTGAAAATCAAAGGTAAACCATTAAAATATTCTTTTTTTTTTATTCCTAATCTTTACATTACATTAAAAAAAAAAAAAAAACATGTTTACATTTTTTTTAATCAATGAAAATATTGTTATTAAAAGTTTATTTTTTAAAATTAATTAATTAAAAAGTATAAAATTACAAATAGAATCAAAAATAGAAAGTACAAACAAGATATGCTTTAATTTTTAGAAAGACAAACAAATATAGATCTATTAAAATATTGATTTAAATATCATGCTATGGCTCTTTTTTTTCCTAAGCTAATCAGAAAAAACGTAAAAAGGAATCAAGATTTACAATGCATGTTACAGAGATGGTAAGAAATGAATATATATATATATATATATATATATATATATATATATATATATATATATATATATATATATATATATATATATATATATATATATATAACACTGTTTAGATCATGTACATCAACATATCTCGTAAAGTAAATCTAAATTTTTTTAAAAATAATTTTAATTTACTTTATTTCAATTTTATCTTTTATTATTTCTCCTTTAAACTAGAAATTTGACACTGGACGGGTACTCTGAAAACGGATGAAACGATTTTATAAAAAATATAACAGTTTATGTTTATCTTTGGGGAAAAAATAATTTGCCAGACAATGATAACTCTCATTTTATCGTAATAACTTTGTAAAATATCATCATCTAAAAATTGAATTTGGCTTTTGTAATTTTATTAATTTTTTTTTTTTTTTTTTTTTAATTTTAGCAGGAAATCCCTAACTTCACTCAAATATTTCTTGGTATTCAATAAGGATTTGAATTAATAGTAAAAATAAAAAGAATGTAACGTTATCCTTTGAAGTTACGTCTTTGAATTAATACATATACGTAAATGAACATTTTGTACACCGTCTTATGTAGAAATTATAACCTAGACTGTCTATAGAAGAGCTTGATTTTGGTAAACTCACTAAAAGAAATAAATGGATTTAGCTTCCGAACCTGGGGTCAGGGTTCGAATCTCGGTGAATACTTTGATTTTTAATTTTATCCAAATCCACCCAACCCTAATGGACACCTGATTTAAGTTAGAGAAAAGTAAAAATGGTTAGTCGTTGTTCTGGCCATATGACACCCTGCTAGTAAAATGTTGGTCAAAGAAACAGATGACCCTAACATTATCTACCCTATAAATCGCAATGTATAGAAAAGGACTTTACTTTACAAGATTTAAAAAGAATTAGAAATTATAGACCACCAACAGCTTCAGAAATGAGAAATTGGTTTCTTTAATTATTTTTATTCATTACTTGTTTCAGTCTAATGAGGATGAAGTTGGTACCGGTACCTACGACAGCATAAAAAATCATCTAAGTACCATTGAAATAAAACAAAAGGACACATCAACCACGGAACTGGTTACAAATCTTATTCTTCCAGAAATACCCCACAACACTAACGTTAAACGCGTTCCTTCCAGTCAGGAGACCAACAAGATAGTAAGTGAAAAGAAAGATTTTTAAAAAATACAATACTTCTAAAATAATAATCCTATGTTATAGTATTTCCGTATAACATTTTAACTAGCTGGTCTTATATCCGTTTCCGGCTGTAGTCATGGTTATTCCGAGTTCGAAGCCCTCCATGACCGGTTAAGATCTTCTGCAGCAGAATCTTCATTTCTAAAGGAAGATCCAAAACATTTTTTTCACAAGAAAAATATATAAATTCTTTTAAAAAATATATATAAGAAGGAACAATACACAGTGACTAAGTTTACTCGTGGTGAAGTAGAATAAAGAACTTTAATACAGAATGGGACACAGTCTAGTCAGTCACTAAATATGATGTTATCCCTTCAACAGCCTAGCGGTAACTGTCTTAAAATTCTACGTCAATAATCTCTAACCCATTACCTATGTCGTCACTAAAATGCTGCGTTCGAAGTAGGTCGACTACAGTGCGTCTCTAACTAAACTAAGTGTCTAGCACTTATCTTATAAAATACAGACGTTACTTCAAAAAAGAAGACGATTACGTCCTACGCGTGTTCTTAGGTCAATCTAATCATGCATGTTAATCAATGACGTATATTCTTCCATACCATTGTTTTTTCTGGCAGGCTAATGCAACCAATTCCATACTCTGATAGCACTAGGGAAGAAGAAGCCTTTGTATAAAATGTGTCATAGCATATAGAACAAGGAATGTTAACTCTAAATTTAGTGATTTTACTAAAGTTGTTACTCTAGCCAAATGTAATTATTCGTTTGTTATGAATCTCACTGCTTTATTTTTTGTCTGTTCCAGTTTCTTAATGTTTTTTTGAGTTCAGGGGTCCAAAACTAAGAAAGCATTTTCTATTATTGGCCTAACCAAGGTTAATGAGCATTTTAATGTTATGTTCTTATTTGATTTGTAGATCTTGTTTTGTTTGTAAAATGTTTACATGTTTCGGATGTTCCTTTAGAGTTGGACGACGGGGGATGGGAGCGAGCAGGGTTTGAACCCGAGACCATCGATAAATCCGAACGACAGTCCAGCTCGCAAACCGCACGATCAGGCAGCCATACATGATTCTATGACAGTTTTTCTTTATACATCATAACACCAGTGGCGTAGCAAGGTAGCCGCGGGCCCGGGTTCAATAATATTTAGGTCGACCCCCCCCTCCCTCAATAAGACTAATTTAGTGTGTGATAAAAAAAAATCGAGTAATCTGTATTTAGAAAACGACATTCCAGTGCAAGTATTGTACCTTTTTATAAGTAATAATGTCCTTAAGTTTATTCAGTTAGGATTCAAAAATGGTGTCTTTGATTGCAATGTTTTTACAACTTCTGAACAGAATTAAAAACACGACAGTTTTTCGATTAAAGAAAAAAAAATAACACTCACACAAAGTGAGTCCAACATGCTATGTGTCGTAGAAATTCTTCAATCATTTTTTATTAGTCGCTCAGCTGAGCAATCTGTGAAAAAGTAAGAAATAGCATGTATGCTTTGACAATAGAAAACTTTACGATAAAATGTAGGCTAGTTTATGAAATATCTAGTACTGAACACAAACACAGACGTTATGTGTTTATAGAAGGCTTCTTTCAAGGATTACATCTCAAAATAATATTCTATGTCAATTTCATTTGGGTCAGATAAGACAAGACGCATGAAGGCATCATCGTTTGCAATTAAAAGGAAATGACTTAAAGGAACGTCTTAAAAATATTGACAATATCAAGTAATTGAGAATCAATGGCATCGATAGTTCGGTAAAATACATTGATTTTTGAAAGTCTTCTCTGCATCTTTAAATTTTCTCTTTACAAGTTTACAGTAGTCGGTTGTAGTCTCATCAAATTGGATTTAAACTTTCCTCAATCATATGAAACAAAAAAAAAAGGATCAACACCCCAAGATCTACTACAGGCTGCATCATGTTCACACTCTCAAAGTCATTTCTCAAATATTGTACTTTACTTCAGTCTACATCTTCTCCAGTTGATTCACAGTTTTGTGTTGATCTTGATGCTTACGTTGCAACAATTTTGGAAACAACGTTGATGGCGCTCAAAACTTTTACAGAACAACAGTATCGAAAGTTTCTAATTTTTCCCTAATTGCCGCAGCTTCCATTGCGTTCTTGTTCCTTAGATGAACAGAAAGTATTTTGTGTAATCATCTTTGGTACATTAAAATATCAGTATCGCATTGCAATTAGAGCATCATTCCATTCTCAGTGACTATATCGACAGTGATACACAAATAAAGACCCGAGGGCCGCGCGTAATTTATGTCTATATATATATATAGGAAGCGCTTGGCTTCTGAACCGGGGGTTCAGGGTTCGAATCCTGATGAATCCTGATAAAGACAGGGATATTTAAATTCGGGATCTTTGAGTCTACCCAGCTCTAAATGGGTACTTGACATTAGTTAGGGAAAAGTAAAGGCTGTTGGTCGTTGTGCTGGCCACATGATACCATCTTTAACCGTAGGTCAAAGAAACAGATGACCTTTACATCTTCTGCTCTAAAGACCACAAGTTCTGAAAGGAAAACTTTACTTTTTTTTTATATTTATAAATAGATGTATAGATATCTTTGAAAAAATAAAAGATAAATAAATGTATATATATACATATCCCTGCGGTTTCAGAACGAGACCAGACTGATGAACTTCACTTACATAGCCCACAGGATACACATTTGAGACCAAAAGAAAATCCTTTCCGAGAGCACACGTTGACGGCGAATAGAAAATCTAAATCGACCACCGGCGGACAATCGTTATGCCTGGTCTATGTGTGGCAAAATATTTAGGTCACAGCTGGGGCTTCTTATCCACGGGAAATATTGCATTCCTCATTAATCTTCAGACTCGAAGAAAAAGCTCTATTATATATTTTTAGAATGCTTATAACAACTCACTCTTTTTGTCTATCTGTCTTTCTGCATGTTTTTTTCTTCCAAACCAATTCTTGGGTCAAGTTGAAACTTCGCACAATTATATTCACTGACATAGACAAGACATGAATTATAGAAAAACAAGGAAGCAATTAGTCAATCAATTACTGGTAATTAATTATTTTGTTTGAATTTAAAAAGAAATAGTAACCTTCGGTATAATATGACAATGCTGAATTTGTAAGGGTTAGTCCCCTATAAATAATTGTTACCACTGTTTCTCCCTCACGCTTTCTCCGATCAACTAGATACTTTAAAAATATATGTATATAAGTAAATATTTATATAAAAAAATAACAAATTAGTCAATTATTTATTAATAATTAACTATTTTGTTTAATATCGAATAAGAAAATAACTTGTACAATACAGGTAGATATAGTTTTAAGGTCTGAGTTCTTCTCCTTTAGATAAGCTTTGTTTTTCAAAATAATGATTTTTTTAATATTTTGCTTGTATTTGCTTATTTCATTTATGTTATCTGAAAGTTTTTAAGACGGTTTGCTAAGCCCATCTGCCTTTTGCGCATCTTCATATCTTTTTAGAGTTCGAGCCTCGCTTATTCTAAGAAATACTTTACGGGTTGAGCCTGAGACTTCTGGAACATCTGATAACAAGCCTATTGATTTATTATATTAAAACGTAACAGGTATAAATCGGTGTAAATAATTTACAGGTATTAAAACATTTTCAGGATGAAGGCAGATATCTCAATGATGAAGGTCTGGTGTATGTCACAGTAAATCATGCACAACAATCTGTCAATCTGACTATAGTGAATAAACCTGACACCGAAGAAAACGAAGTTGTGTATGCAACGGTACATAAACCTAAATAACGGAACTTACAATAGTGAACATTATATAATTCTACTATTTCTAGTCTTTGTAACTTTTAAATATATAATTATGGCGAAAATTGTAAATATTGTTTACAGTTTGTTTTCTTCTTAATATTAACCAAGCGAACAAATACAATGCCTTTTAATGTATATATAATGTGAAATTATAATGTATCTATCTTGTTTATATTTGTATATTTGTTATAAATAATATAAGATAAGAGATAAGATAAGATAATTTTTATTGATCCAATAAAATGGAAATTCAGTTTGACTACAATTGACAACCTCAGCGTAGCTACTGTACAAAAACAAGATAGATGAAAAATTCGAACGACATTCACACACGAAACACATTCACAACCAGCGCTAGGCCCTATATGACTTTGACTTCTATGAACTTCTCGATGACGACATCTGATCTTGTAACACTCTGAACGATAGTGGGATAAAGGAGTTTTTAATTCTGTCGGTTTCAGTCCTAATGGAAAGGAGACGACCACTTCTTTCAGATTTTATGTAACTGGTTTAATGGGTGCAGGTTGTCCTAAAGAATCGTGAGTGTTTTGGAAATGCATCTTTCTTGAAAAAGCTCTTCAAGAAATGGTAGCTGTATTTGAGTGCTGTAAGATCCTTTTTTAATTAGTCTATTTAGCCTATGTCTTGTGCCAGTGAAGTATTACCATACCAGCAGGGAATGGCAAAGTTGATTGATTAAACTGCTGATATTTGCTATATATATATATTGTATTTTTCTTTTAATGATTTCCATGAGATAAAAAGTTTGCTAATTTAATACACAAAAGTATCTTTCTCACGCTCATTTTGGTTCTGTTTACTAAGCTTTCCCTCAGATTTTTCTTTTTTTGTATCTCTTCTTTCTCTCTATCTGTCTTTCTTTCTCTTCATCTCTTTTTCCCTCTTCTCCTCACATACACACGCACTTTATTATATATCTCCATTTAGTCATTTTCTCTTTCTCAGTCCCACATTTTTTTATCTCCTTTTTTCTTCTTCACTCCCTTGTCATTTATTTCTGTCTCACTCCTTTATTTTTCTGTTTCTTTATTTGATTCTCTGTGAAATACTCTTTGTTGCACACTTTTTCTTCCAGAAAACCTCTGCATTTGTGCTTTTCACTAAGCTTTTTCATTATGGGTTCCTTGGGCTCAAGGCCTCTTATCATTGCCTCTTTTTGGGGCTTTCCTTCTTTACCTCTTTTTCGGCCTTTCTGCCTTTTTTGTGGAGCTTTTTTATTGCATTTTTTAAACATTTTATATACATGTGAAGTGTGAAAGGAATTAAACAACAGTATAAAATATGATTAAGTTATACATAAATAGTATATATTTTGTTAAAATTTATTTCACTTCTCTTAATGTCTCTATATTACACATCACTCATTAATTTATCTAGACTGAACGTTATAACGTATATCAATGTTTTATATATTGGTCTATCAAACTAGATATAATGAGAACTATTTGAGTCGTCTTTGAAATGGTCCATAGAGACACATTGTGTTGTCTGGCTTTGACATTATCGAAATGATATGTTGCCTTCTGTTGGTGAAATATTAAAGAGATTGTAAAGATCACATACAGGGATAAAGTGTTCGGTGGTTATGTCATAGCTATCTACGTATGAGGTCACGCTTATATAAATCGCGAGCAGGGAGATAATGTTTTACATCTTTATTTTATCGACTGAATCAAGCAACCAAAACATACGTTGCCTTTTTAATATCGGAAATTAGCTTATTTCTACATTGTAATTTCAAATAAAAGCTGATGTGGTTACAGATTAATTTGTTAATGAATTAGCTATTTATGGTTAATACAGATGATTTATATTATTGATTATGTAGAAAGTGAACCATTTAATTGATTTTGGCACTTTTAGTTGTTGTTTTTTTTTTTTTGGAGTGATTCGGCAACTACTATAACACCTACAGAAATAGTAGAAACAAGGAAAAAATGCATATATATATATACACACACATTTAATTAATATAGCGAAATAATTTGCACTAGCACTTGGAAAGCCCTCGGGTTCTGAAGAACTCGCAGTCCTTAGCTTTAGTTTCTCTAAATATCAGGAGGAACATTCGAGGACTTGATAATGATATGACAGTGTTGTCTCTTTTCCTCAACCCTACTGGTGGTTTGACACATGATGAATTGACAACAAAGTGTAGGCTGATTATTAATTCACATTATTGTAGACTAAAGACCTGCGCTCATACATCAAAACACAAAAATAGGATTCATCGAGGATTGTTAACAATTACTTAGTGAACAGGTAACAGAAGTCAGGTGCAGAAAAGACGCCAGATTGTTTACTACATAGGGACATGGGGAGGGGGGTGGGAATCAGTTCTTTTCTTCAATATTCTCTGTAACAAGAAAGAAATTAAAAAGTTGAAGCTACGACTATGATTCAAATGTTAAAATATGCTCACCATTTGCAAAAAATCCTGCAACAATTTTATGTAGTGACGTGAAGTAGCAAGTGATACTAAAAAGGAGTCATATTCAAGCTTTGTCTGCCATTGTATATGCTGACCTCCGTCAGCCGATCCAGGGAAATGTCACGTAACGATCTGCAGGCCTCACTACGCAAATCTTAATATATTTAATAATCATTTTATATTTTTAATTATTTACTATCGAACACCGGCGGACAATGATTATTCCTGCGGTATCTGTGGTAAAATATGTAGGTCACAGCTGGGGCTACGTAGCCACGGAAATACTGCATTTCTTCGGACTCGAAGACAAGCCTTATTATACATTTTTTTTACAATGCTTATATTAACTCTTTCTGTCTGTCCGCCATCACTGAGGTATTCTACTGCCTCATCTCAATAACAAAATAATGGCTTACAAAATTTAGTAGGAAAGATACAGGTCATAACAATCAAATGACAGTCATCCCTGAGACACACTCATTGGCGCCCGCAGGGGTGCACTTGCACGCCCCTGGATTCTGATTAGCCAAATTCTAGCCATTTATTCGTACCATCAAATCAATTAACTTCTAAGTAGCAACTGAACAAGTCGTGCTTCCACTGGCTAATGTAGTAGTAGAAATAAGTAGATTAACTTAGGCGTATGAATTGGATGGCCAACCATGTACGTACATGTACGCCTCCTAATTCTGAGTGACCACATTTTAGCCATTTTGTTTATATTTTATAAATCTTTTTTTTTTTTATTACGTAGATGTAGATTTAGTCAAAATCCAGGGGGGGGGGTGCAAACGCACCACCATGTACCCCCCCTCCTGCAGATGCCCATGCATTATTGATTCAAGAGTTTAATAAATTAATGTTCAGGAAAATTGTGTACATCGTCTTCTAAATCTAGATCTAAAGACATATCATTGGAATATTTAAAAGTATAGTAACTTAACAAGTAGTGCTTCCATTGAAGTACAGTTGTAAAGATATGTTATCATCGTAACTAGAAAAGGGAAATCTGTAGTTCATGTCCGACCGTGTACGATTTATTCTAGGCTTGCATTATGTTCCTTACTCTATAAAGGGTGTTACATATTCTATAGCAAGTTAGTCGAGACGATTTGTTTTCCTTTGCATATAGATTTACTTATTAACAGAAGGCAGGAGATCCGCTGGTCGCCCACTGCTAAGGTATACTGATGTATGCTAAAGCGACCTAAACCTCATCAAAATCGACACTAACAGTTGGGAAAAAGTGGCACTGGATACATCCATATGAAGAGCGAGCATTAAAGGAAAGGTCCTGGATCTCAGATGCCATGCACAATAATAGTAGAAAGAAGGTTGAAAGAAGTTGCAGAGGGAAAAATCGTCTCGAGACGTAAAATGCCACAATTACTTTTTTAAAAATAAAATTTAGTTAAGGTCTAGAAAATTTTGTTTTTCCAATTATCTTTCGATGTGATAAATGTTATATTTTCTTTGAAGAAAAGAACAGAGTCTTTCGGAGTTGCGGTCGGTGTCAGCGTTCGATAAAACGGCACTTTAAACACGTCCACCAGTTTACAATAGAAGAGATACAAGAAAGTTCTTCACATGCCCACCACATGCCCATCGTTCGAGTCAAAACGTTGACTTGGATCAACAGAGCACTGGCAGCAGCAAGAGCCAAAAAAAAAAAAAAACGAGCTGCAGCATCATGAATTAACTACATTTGCTGAGTATTTTAGGGATGAAACTGCAGATAACCCAGGCACTGAGCAGATACCTTTGGGTGTTCGATTTGTTGATTGCGATTGTATTCGACTTCATTGGTTTAGTTCCTTGTGGTTCAGAGAGACACGCTTCATGTTTCTAACGTCATTGTAAAGTCTGAACATGGGCAAACTACTCGACCAAGGCTGCCCCGTGATGGCTAGCCTTCTTTTTTTCATTAACTGTCCCTAGCGATGGCGTTGGTGCTAAATATTTACCTCTTTTTTGTGAGAAACAATGAGCTGAAAAATACAAATCCAGTCGAGCTTTAAGTCTCAACTTAGATATCTTTGACTGTTTGGCGGATCTTAATATAACGGCTGCAAGTGAAACCAGATAAACTGGACATGTGTAGTAAATGTCTCCTCCACTTGTGTTTATGATTTGTCTTTTCATTGTCGTCAAGTATTTAACTGATCTTGAACCAGTTTCCCTGATGTTACAGTCTTTCCAACTTAACATAGTGGCCGCTCAAATGCACATCAAAAGTCACATTAATGGCATAATCCAAAACCAACTTGACCATCATAAGGAACACTTCAGAGCACTGGCGGATCCAGGGGGGGGGGGGAGGCGGTAGGGGCGATCGCCCCCTCCCCCCACTCGGCCGAACCCCCCCCCCCCCCAAAGGTATAGTATGGAATTCACACAATTTGTATACGAATTTATTACTTATGTTAATAATATATACTAATTATTTATATTTCAATCTATTTTTAGATTATTTCGCCCCCCCCCACTTCTAGTATTTTGGCCGATTTGGTAGGGACGGGAGTGGGCGATGGCATCAATCCGCCCCCCCTCCCCACCATAAGCTTTCGAGTGGGGGGGGGCGGTCCTATTTATTTGTAGAAATCACAGCTTGCTAACAGAATCAATTACATATCTATATCATTAAAACTTGTTATTGGTATTTTAACCGGTCTTTATATTATGTCGTTCACCTGTTGGCCGGTTGGAAGGGGAGGAGCGAATACCTCTACTGCCCTTCCCATCTAAACCCTTTGTGTGGAGAAATCATAGTATGTGAACAAAATTTGTCGTATATCTATATAATATAAACAGGTGGAAGTGCAATACATGCAACCACAATGCCCCCATCGGACAAACCAATACTTGTTCTTTTTGTATTATAGTAAGAAATTACAAAATTAAAAAAAATCTGTCACTAATATAATTTATATATGCTATAAAGTAAATTCTTATATCGAGTCGCCCAACCCATATTCTATAATGCAAAATGCATTCATTAGCAGAAATTATAAAAAGGAGCGAGGATTAATTGTTTTTATTTTACCGCCCTTCCCCTTTCCAGACAGATTTTGTGTAATTTCACATGAATTTATCATAACTATTTTAAGAAAGACTTTGCTTTGGAAAAGTTATAATTCACGGTTGAGATGAGTTCAAAAGCCAGATAATCTTTTCCTAGTCGATTTTTTCCAACCTTACTCTATCTCATATTTTTCTAGTTAAATAAATTTAGGACTATAACTCACAATTTATGCTTGAATTTTATTGAATATTATCATATAGTCTATGAATATTATTAATCGAATATTTTTTTTTCGGCGGCGATCCTCAAAGCCTTAATCTAAATAAGTGGGGTATCATATCTTTTCAAAGAACAAATCGGTTTTATTTGCAATGCATTAAGGGACTAAAATTCATATTAGAATATTTTTCCACATTTTTCAAAAGGTCCTTAATAATAGAATGAATAATGAGCTGTAGGTCAAGAGAATGCCAAAAAACGCTTTTAGCGTCGAGGCTTCGCCCAGAACCCCACTAATAAATAATGAGCTGTAGATGTCAGGAGAATGCGTTTCAGCCGTGAAAAATGCAAGAAAACGCGTTTGGCGTCGGGGCTTCGCCCCGTACCCCACTGATAAATAATGAGCTGTAGATGTCAGGAGAATGCGTTTCTGCAGTGAAAAATGCAAGAAAACGCTTTTGGCGTCGGGGCGAAGCCCCGAACCCCACTGATAAATAATGAGCTGTAGAAGTCAGGAGAATGTGTTTCTGCAGTGAAAAATGCAAGAAAACGCATTTGTATGTCGGGGCTTCCCCCGAACCCCACCGAGAAAGCTTACAGCGCTCTCCCAAACCCCCAAGCTTGCAAGAGAAAGGCCTCAACTGTTTTTTTTTTTTGTTTTTTTTTCGCCGAAGATTGAGAAACAGTCTTATTTTATTCTCATATATCGAATGTATATATACAGTTCTTGAAACACGTCGCGCACGTTGTCCAGTTGTAAATCATTTCACGGCTTATATGTGGTCATTGTCAATTTTATGTTGTTTTTTTTTTAATTCGCGGACATGGCCGCGGGCCGCACAAAATATTTTCGCTGGCCACATGCGGCACGCCGGCCGCGTGTTTTAGAACCCTGATCTAAAATAATATAAGCTAAGTTAACATTGTTCTTCTTTTTCTTCTTCTTCTTAAACTGTCAGATAGAGTTGAGCTTTCGGCTCTTGGAACTCTAGGTCAGCAAAAGTGAACAAGAGCTCCCTCTCACCGGCCTGAATGAGAACACTGTTCTGTCTGACGGGTTCCTTTTCTATACCAGGATAACTGTGCATTGTAAAAGAATGCGCCCAAATCATTGCATCATATTATATAAAATCGATACCTAGCCGAAGACACACATTGGGTAACAGTTGTAATTTCATACTTTACAAGTGCACAGTGTGAGCACAACCTGCAGAACGCGCCTCAGGATGACCCCGTCCACTGCTTATTTGGTTGCAGCAGTTATTCGATGTTAAATGTCTTCTCCGTTACTATTTACGTGTATGAGAAATTGTGGAACAAAAACTGTGCCCTTATCGTAGTACCCTGCAGGAACAAGTCGGATGCTTTTACGGTGGGATGGATCAATAACAGGTTCTGCTGAGGAGTCGCCATTTTGAGGGCAAATAAGTTGAAATGTACACAGAACTAAACAAGGATAACTCCTGCAATGTATCGATTGACAACTAGTCTAATTCAGTCCATTATAATGCTTTAGAAAAAAAACAACGTAATGATGCCTAACTATGCAAAGTAAGTCTACGAAGGAAATAGTAAAGCTCTTTCCTACTTTGCCATAAAACGCCTTGCAGTATCTATTAGATTTTTGCAATCAAATCTTACCGTTAACATTTATTTTACATTCCATAGCATGGCGTATACGCCATTTTTATTTTTAAGTTTCCTCCCTTTTATGACATTGTCTATTTTTAGCCTTGGTTTTTCCATGGGAAATTTTGTAAATCTTGTTTCCTAGTAATCCTTCAGTGTTTTGGAAACTAGTGAATATTACTCAGATTTGTGTTGATTTGTGTTACTGCTTATAGAAAGTACATACACATACAGTAGCTCTAAATTAAAATATAAGCAGGACGGATTTAGGGAGGGCAAGTGGATCTTCTACCTGCATGGCAACTCCACAATTGAGAGATAGTTCACGTTTACTCCACAAGACCACAACAAAGATTTTTAAAATATCCTAATTGGACGGCTTGGCAGCTTTTAAGCTATTTTTGTTTTGTTTTATATTACTGTTGGCAACACTGTTATGTCTAACAGATTAATTTTTTTTTTAAATTTCCTAACCAAGGCCGGATTAACGACAATTCAGACACCCATTGCCAATTCTCGTCTCAAAGGGAGACCGCAAAAAAAACAACAAACAAACAAAAGACTAATAAATATATTATGTAGGCCTACAAAGAATGAAAAATGATACTAAATATATGCTATAAATGATATTGCGTGGCATTTTTCAAGATAATTGTCATCAAAACCTTCAAAAGAGGGTAACTATAACTATAATAAATAATTATAATTTAAACTAGATCTAAATTATTTCTAAATAGATCTATATTAGAATATTAGGATTGAGTTCTATTGATTTAAATTTAGGTCCGCTCGACACGATCTTGATACTATTTTTAGGTTTTAATTAACTAACTTCTGTGTTTTTTATAAAATGTAAACATAATCATTGACTCCTTTACTTTGAATACAGTGTCGGACATTTTAATTTTAATTACTTTTTGAATCTTGACAGAAATATAGAGTCTAGAATAGTCTAGATTTATCTTAGATTATTCGTGGTTTTATCTCAAAGTAGGCATTATGAATATAGTCTAGATCTAGTCAAATCTAGTCAAATTTCTTTTGAAGCAGCGCGTCTATAAATTTATAAGAATCACTAGATTCTAGATCTAAATTAAAATACGGATCATACCTCCTATGAACTCCTATGGCGATATTAGTATATACTATTATATAGATCTAGTAGCCTATAGACTAATAGAGTCCTAGATATAAGTCTAGATCTAACTTAGATTCTAAGTATTCTAAGTAATATTTTTTATTTAATATAACTTTCTAGACTAATCTAAATATGACTATGTTACACTATATTGACTAGTCTATATACTAATAGAGTAGAGCTTGCTGTAGTGCCTAGCTGTAGCCTGTACACTCACTACACTCAGCCTGTTACTTACTATACAAGAGCTTTCATTATAATAATATAGATCTAGTTTCATGCTGAAAACTAAGCCTTGACTAAGGTTATTTACTAGATCTAGGATATCAATTTTATGTTTCGTTCCTAGATCTAGTCTAGATCTATATGAAGTATATGTTATGTAGATCTAGAATCTAGGACTAGTCTAATAGGAGCAATTAAAGTTATTTATAGGCTATTATAGCGTTTTATATGTAAATAGACTAGAGAAATGTCAGAAGAACTGTGATCGAAAATATTAATTTTGTCTTTAACTCATCATAGCTTTATAACCACGATAAATCATTAAATGGAAGCTCAAAATTTTGAAAAGAAAGTACTATAATATATTATAAATCTAGCACTACCTAATATGCTTTTTTATTTTATTGCTTTATCTCGCATGCAGCTATAATATTTCATTCATTCTCAGCAAATCCAATCGTTTGTACATTAACTTAACTTCAATCTTTTTTCTAGAAAGCTGTTTAGTTGATATATAGTTTAGTCCTCAGATTTATAATATATATCAGTAAAACAATACCTTGATAGCATTTTCTCCACTAGATAAATATTAAGCATTTTGATAGTTTGTGAATATATTATTATTATTATTATAATTATTATTATTTTAAAATTTCTATTTTTGCCTTTTAGTCAAGTGAGCAGTTGCTACTTTTCAAACTGCAACACATAGAATGGACATGCCAAAGAAAGGTGAAAAGAAATCTTATGAAAATGTTGAAGGGCAAGGTAAATAAAATATAACTTTCCCTTTGATACATATTTCTAAAACGGTAATTTAAAAGGGCACTTTTTATTTCATGCTTTTTTTCTCTTAGAATAGTTATGGTAATATGATAATTTAATATTTTCTTGATTAGAGTTCACTGTATATATTATGAATGCTTGGTTCAAAGATTGACATGCCTGGTCATGCGGTTTGCGCACTGGACTGTCATTCAGATTTATTGATGGTCCACATTTTACTGAAATTGGTTAGATGACTGACTTGACTTAATACTGTGTACTCCCACACCTCTCCACCGAACTCGGTTCTGAGCAGCTTTCTTCATTTGCTCCCATGTCATTCCAGTGCCCTCAGCTTCACTGATGACTGACCTCTTCCAGGTTTGCTTAGGTCTGCCCAATTTCCTCTTTCCTTGTGGGTTCCAGTCAAGTGCCTGCCTTGCAACATTGGTATCTGGTTTTCGCAGGGTGTGTTCTATAATATCCAGCTCCATTTTCGTTTTGTGATGTCTTGGGCTATGGGCTTTTGTCTAGTTCTCTCCCACAAATCGATAGTAGTTATCTTTTCTGGCCTCCTAATTCCTAATATCCGGCGTAGGTATCTGTTAACAAAGGTCTGGAGCTTTTCCATATTTGTTTTAGTGACTCGATTACTAGATGATCTTTATTTTGAACAGACTACGTCTTCAGATATTTTGCATAAAAGTTTAACAAATGAATAGGAGTTTGGGAACATTTTGCTCAGTCTTTTGTAAGTCTTCTATAGACCTATCATTGGAATTTTTTAAGCCATACAAGATTTATACATTTGCTTAACCAGGATTAAAATGTTTCTCTGGTTGGTGAGGAAAGGCAACTATGTCGTTGTTGGGCTTTTATTCATTCATCACTGGTCGCCATCTTGGGCAGAAACTACGTATGTTCACAACAAAAGATGCATAACTCACAATGACTAAGGGCTATAACTTACATATATCAAGTATTAACAAGCATCATGTTATTTAGCAAAGAAAAGAACAACAAACTAACATTCATTAGTTATTAAGACTAGATTAAAATAATCCTCTATGTGGTGTATAAAGGAGGAATAGTCTTTATTTTTAATGATTTTTATATATATATATATACTTCTTAATAGTACCGGTACATATTGTAAAATATAATATAATGGAAAACACAAATTAAACATGTCTAGTATTGTGAACTAAATTGTTACCTTTTTTTTTTCTTTAGAAAAGGCTGCTGGAATAGTTTGTAATATCAATGAAATGACCCCAGAAGAAAGAAGACAATTGGCTTATAAGCTCATGGAGAAACAAGGTTTGTAAAAAAAATATATTTTATTCTCATAAACAATTTTACCCATCCTAGCAACAAAGATATGTAAGTAGGTTTCAAGGATTGTTTGATAAAAAATTATTTTTTTTTTGGACCCTGGACTTTTAACTGTGGAATTCAAATTTCTTGGGCCTATTTAATAACAAGTTTACAAACATATTTTTTTTTTTTTTTTCTACTTATCGGTCCTCGAAAGGTAAATAGACACTATTAGTTTTGTGTGGTCTATCTGTATGTCCATACTGTTTAGATCTTCTACACTAGAGAATATATTGAAAATCCGACATCATGATATTTTAGACCATCTTAAGTTCTTATGCAACTGCTACTTTTATTTTCTAAAAAGTGAAAATTTGATTTTTAAAATCAACTCTGCAAGCAGTTTTTTCATAAATTTACACCATTTTTACAACTATTCACTATTAATAGTAGCAAGTACAGGAGGCTATTTACTCAGGGAGATGACTATTTACCATATTTTTAACACATTTATGCAAACGGTTTTGATTTTTTGTCTAAAAGAAATTCTTTTTTTTTTTTTTACAATTGTATTGCTAAGTTCTGTCATACTTATTTCTACATTTACAAAAAAATTGTTTACTTTTTTTTTAAGAGGAAAAAATCTATTTAGTATGCATTTTAGTGGAACATAATGTAAGAAAACAATTAATTATTAGTTTTTATATTATATTATTAATTAATAACTAGTAATAATAATAATAATAATAATTTTATTTATAAAGCACTGTTAACAAACAAAATGTAGGCTCAAGGTCTTGTAATAACATTACAAACACATACACGACAGCAACATTCATATTACCTCGTGAACTGAAGGAAAGGAATTTTATTTTACAGAATTTTTTTTCTTGAGGCTTTAAATAAGAGATTGACCCTTTACAGAACAGTTAGATCAATTAGATAATCTTAATATGACATAAGTTAGGGAAAGTTCACATCAAACTTCTCCTTCACTTTCACCTATCCATTGGTCTGCTGGACCATTGGGACACCACACAAGATCTGTCAACCTTCTTTCTCCATTCTTCTCTGTCATTTGCCTTTGATAGAATTTCATTCTAAAACTATCTGAACAATTTGAAACCTGCCCTTTTACCTGCATGGGTGGACCACTTCGTGGGGCCGATTTTGAGTTTGTGTTTCCACACAAACTGTCTTTTTAATCTTTTTTTTTTTTTAATTTGGTTTGAAAATTTAGTTAAATACCATATTAGTCTTGTTTATATATATATATATTTCCTTCAGAAATAAATATTAGTATACTCTAGTCAAAGCTTCTGCAGAGCAGCAGTGGAAAGAAGTGGGCAGGTTTTGAACCCACTGACATTGTGATGACAGTCCAAAGTGCAAACCACATATCAAGGCAGCTATAATTTTTATGGTACATTTTTATAAGAAATCTGAAATTTTATTTACCCCCTTGAGCAATGAAATGCATTCTAAGCCCAGGTGGTAATTAAGAGAAGAGAAAGAAAATCATTTTTTTCTTCTGGATCCTAAGATTTTTCTTTTTTCTTGCTAAAACCTTAAAATCTACACTAATAAGAACTAAATAAGTAACAGATGTCTAAAGCTAAAATCAAGACGTTTCAACATTTATTATTGTATGACAGGTTGCCTTAAACAAGCTGTTGTGTTGCTCACAAGGCAGCCTTAATAATCAGTGATCGCAAAGTAGACATTATGCACCCTTGAGATCTTGAGATTCTAGTTCTCAATTTCTCTACGTTCATGATGTAGGCTTTGAACATTTAAAAAAAAAAATATGATAGAGCCAAACTCAACATTATTGGTAAGGGTATTACAAAAGCGACAAGTTCGAATCACAACAGAACCAATCCTAAACCTCAGAATACTCTGTGAAAAATACCTCCAACACCAAGAGAATCTTTTCTGTCTCTTAATTGATTTCAAGAAAGCTTTCAATCAAGTATGGCACGGGGCACTCTGGGCGACAATGGAAAAGTACAACATAAATAAAAACATAATTAATGTTATCCAGAACCTCTACAAGGAGGCCACCAGTGCGGTGTACTTCAACAATAATATTGGGGACTGGTTTAAAACCACAGTTGAAGTAAGACAAGGCTGCCTACTTTCACCAACACTTTTCAATATCATCCTTAAAATGGATAATGGAAGATGCTCTCGAGGGCTATGAAGGTACTGTTAGCAGTTAGCATTGAAGAAAGAAGAATTACTAACTTGCGCTTCGCAGATGACATTGATGGCCTAACAGGGACAGAAGAAGAACTAGCTGACTTGGCTTGGTGATGCGCATAGACACGACTTCCACAGCATATGGTATACAAATAAATGCTGAAAACAAAAATTATGACCAGTACCCAACAGGGCTTTAAAAGGGTCATCAGTATTGGAGGTAAAAAGCTGACTATTGACAGTAGTTTCAAATACCCTTGAGCTATTGTCTCAGATGAACTGAACTACGGGCCTGAATAGCACAGTCTACTGCAGGCCTTTCAAAATTTAGAATAATATGGAAAGACAAAGGTCTATCTCTCAGCACCAAAATCAGACTGATGCGCTCCCTGGTCATGGCCACACTTTTATATGCTTGTGAGTCTTGGACGCTGACTGCAGAGCTAGAGAGGAGGATCCTAGCAATGGAATTGAGATGCTACAGAAGGATCCTAGGTATCACATTCAAAGACCGCATTACAAACTAAAAGATTTGAGTCAGGGTTACTGCAGCGATTGAACCCCTGATGACCTGATGAGTCCAATGAGCTCTAATGGCTACCTGACATTAGTTAGGGAAAAGTAAAGGCGGTTGGTCATTGTGCTGGCCACATGACACCCTTGTTAACCGTAGGTCACAGAAACAGATGACCTTTACATCATCTGCCCTATAGACCACAAGGTCTGAAAGGGGAACTTTACTTTTTTTTTAATCCCTGGGTCATGACTATCAATTAGATCGATAGCTTTATTCTTCTTAAGTTTTGGGGTTGAGAGCAGGTATAATGTAGTAAAAAATGTTTTTGATATTGAAAAAGTTTTTTAGGGATATTGATATTTTGCGATATATTTTTTTTTCTAAAAGATTTATTAAAAATTATAATTTGTATTTATTTTGCAGGAGACAAAGAATTTCTAATTAGCTTCTGTGAATCCGATCTGCACAACTTCTATGAGGATTGTGAAAAAAATCCTCGACATGAGAAATTTTATCCCGTTGATCAGTTTTCAATCACTTTACTGCCAAGGAAATATCAAACTATGGAGCTGTACCATGTGATAAAGTCCCTCGGCTTCTTAACTGTAAGAGTGGAAGTACGCAGTGCAACTCCAAAGGACTGCGAGTCTTCTTTGAACAAACCTATAACATATGGTACTGGTAGAATATATGATGTTAAGAAGTATGTTGGAGATGATAAAGTGTGTCCTTGTGCTGATTGTAAGGCTGGTACACCAGTATCCGAATGGTTGAATATCAAGGCTATGACAGCTAAACATATTGTGCCTGATAATATTGATGCTTCACACACTTTTTTAAAACTAGTGAATGGCAGTCATAAAAGTGAAAATTATATTCTAGATGGTATAAGTGCCCAAGTATCTTCATGTCATGATTGGTGTAGGCTAACGTGCATAACGCACGATACAAGTTTATTTAATAAGGTAGACGAAGAGCTGAAGGCTTATAACATGTATGCTCGTAGACTTTACGAGTTCTACAGACACTCGAGGGGTAAAGAAAAGTTTGTAGTAATAATATCCTGTCCTCATGGTTGCTCAAAGCAAATCTCTTTTGGGTATTGGTGTCAGAGAGAACAAACTGGTGGGATAGATACAGCATACACTTACACTGCCCCAACTTGCGTTGGGAGTAGTGGGGCCTCTGTTTTTATATTGGGCAGAGACGGAAGACAAGGGCTATTTAATCAGATACACTCTGGGTGCAGGTCAAGGAAAGACAAGAAGAATAATTTTATAGATGGTGAAAAAGTTAATTTTAGCACTTGTGTACCTGAGTAAAGAACATTGATTCTAATGTTAAAAATTGATGTAAATAATGGTAGAGTAAGCTACGTAGTGAAATTATGAGAGAGATGTTAGAGGAAACATTAGGGCCATGTTTCCTCCTTTCAATTACATTTTCTCATACAGGCCCTTAGGGAGTTGCTATTATTGTATAAATGTGGTTACTTGTTATAATTGTGTTTTCGTCACAAACATTTAATTGTGTAGATGTTTTGACAGGGTATAAAATTATAAATTCTGTTCTATAATTTTTAGTTTAGAATTTTTTTTTTTGAGTGCTGCTCTTTCTAGTTAGATCTCCTCTACAAGTTTAGTCCACTTCTTAAAGTTAGCAGTAAATCACTTCAGGCATTGTATTTTTTTGTTTATTTTTTTGTAAGGCGTTTCATTCCCTAAGTTTGTAACCAGTCTTGTTTGTAAGCTTCTATTGAATTGATATTTTTAGTTCACTTGTTTATTTTCAATTGTATATTAAAATGTCATATTTATGCAGGGCCGGCCTTAGGCCACTGCAACCTATGCGACCGCAGTAGGCCTAACGCCTATTCTAGGTGTAAATTATTAAATTTAACCATTATAACTTATATATAATAACAGGGTTTCCGTGGCCTTCTGATTTTTCAGGGCCTGCTAAAAAATCTCCATACATTGTAAAATAGATGAAAAGTCCTTGAAATCTCCTGAAAACTCATAAAAATCTTCTTAAAAAAAATAGAAAAATTGTCATTTTGGTCTGCAATCCTATACGCAATAAAAAAAAAAACAGCATTGTCAGCTTTCATTTAATAAAAATTTATTTCAAAGACAAATGTATTTTCTAATACAAAGTCTTAATTTTGACATTATGCTTATCCCTACCCAGACTGGGCCTGCATAATCTATTTCGCATAGGAGTCTGCAATGGTTAGGGCCAGCCCTGTATTAATGACTCCTATATTTAATGTATTTAATGTTACAAGGTAAAATTCATAGTTTTGCTTTTGTTCATGATTTCTTTTTTTTTTTATGTGCATCTTATTTTAGTGAAATAGGAATATATTGTAGATTCAAATATCAGCAGGGCTCTATATCCAGGCTTTCAGTGCTGCTTTGTGTTACTTATCTTAAACTTCTCCATTTTAATTTAGTGCACCTGTTTTCCTTGCCTTCATTTTCATCTATCATCATCATCTTCTGTCCCTTGACTTGCGTCCTAGGGGTGCTTTGTCGGATTACAAAACCAGATACCTCCACTCTTCCATGCCAGCAACCTTAGCAAAATATCAAGTAAGGTCAGTCCATTCTGACAGTGAGTCATGTCTTAGAATATGACAGAACCAGCTCAGCTTTTTATCATTTCACAGTACTGGTATTGATGAGTTCTTCCCTTTTGCTCTTATTATAAATGTCAAAAAAAAAAAAGAGAAAAAAATTCTGAATAATATCCTGATCTAAAAACTAAAGACAGCTTTCTTATTCTGTTGAAGTGGGCTCTAGGGACAGAACATTTCTGGAAGCCTTAATAGTCCTAATATTTATGCAGTAAATTATCAACACTTTGTACTTAAAAGAAATAAAAAAAAATAATTTTTTTTTAAAGTCTTAAACTGAAGAGGACTCTGGGGAAAGTGCACTCAACATGACTTCATAACAAGAAAAGAGAGAAGTTTACAAACAATTTACATACACCACTTCTGGCAATGACAACCTTGAAGACTAATCTCACTAACAGGAGAAGGGACAAAGGCGATGAGTAACTGGCGCCTTAACCAGGAAGCTTCGGGCAGGAGGGGCTCGTTAGCAATGGCTGACTACCCACCTAGGACAAGGAAAACTATGAATTAAACCTCTGTTGACTTGCAGCTATACCCAATCATGGAAAAGGCTTCGGGAGTCAACCCTGAGAAAAAATCAGAAGCTGGCGACCCTAAGGCAATTTGCAGCACCCACTACACCCTGGCAGAACCTTCGACGCCGCTGACCCCAAAACTGTATTTGCAGTACCGTTCCAGCTGCATGGAGAGAAGGGAACTGATGTGTTCCGATCACAGCTAATGCCCAGGCATTTATCTCATTTCCATGAGATGATCCATAGTCGCTTTGCTGTGTGTGTGTATATATTCATTGGCCTCTTACATTCATATGAAGGACTTTGGCTCATCTTGAACACTTTTTCATGTGGCTTTGGAGCCCTATTTTGGAGAGACACTCCTGTCCACATATATCACAGATCAAGGTGGCCTTCCCTTTGATGGCAGAGGAGCTGGCCATTTTTCGTATGGCACACTTTTCTTCAAGAGCTGAGGCCCTTGTTTTCTCACTGTCCATAGCTTTCTTGGTCACCATTTCTCTCCATCTAGTGCGGTCTAGGGCTATGTCTTCCCAATGGTCAGTATCAATGTTTACTGTTTTTAAATCCTGTTTTATTACATCCACGTAACGGAGGTGGGGCGACCAGTTTTTCTTGAGTCAGACGAGTAGAAAATTATTTAAAGAATGTGATTATCCTCCATACTGCAAACATGTCCAAGCCACCACAGGTGGCGTTATCTGAGGACTGTAAAGATGCTGGGAATGCTTGTTCACACAAGGATCTCAGTATTGCACAGTCTCTTTTGCCATGTTATTTTCAAGATTTTTCAGAGGCAGTGCAAGTAGAACTTGTTTTGTAAGATTTGTTATAAAAGATGTAATCTGCTCTAGTTGCCAGACCTTCCTATAGTAGTGTTGACATTATTCTATCAATGCACACTATGTGCTATAGTTGACTGCTGACTCATTAAAACATTTTCCAACATAATGCTGATTTTGGTTGCATAAATAACACATGAATTGGACTAGATGCCTAGAAAAAAAAATTAAAAAGCTACTGTTAAGTCATAGTTAAGGCTGCCTGGTCATGATGACAGACATCTTGGTGGTCCTGGTTTTGAACCTTCTTTTTGCCATCCCCTCTCAGCCTGTGGGAGGTTTGGGCTAGGATGTAATAATCTTTTGAATCTGTAGGAACATTGAAACTAAAACAAAAATAACATTTATGTCAATTAAAAAAGATCCCAATAATGTTTTCACAATATGATTATATGTGTACCTTATATATTATTGTACTAATATGTTACATATATATGCTTTTGTTGTTACTCAAGAATTTACAAAGCCATGCTTATTTTAATAACCATGAAGTCTTTTCTTTTTCTTTTTCTTAAATTGTCCAAATAAACATTTAAACTTATTCATGAATTTTTTATTTTTTTTTCCTTATTACATTTAATAATAATTTACTAATTTTGTGTATTGAAAAAAAAAAATTTTTTGTAGAGAATCCATTTTGACTAATGTGAATTGAATAAGTATAACTTAACATCTGGGGGAAAAAATGTATTTCAAATGTTTACACCATAAATGAGATGAAATGCTTTAGAAGATTGTAAATTATCTAATTTTTGTATTTTATTTTGCAAGTGCTATATTGCCAATGTCTGTCAATAATTTTTTTTTAATAGAAAACTACTATTGCTTTTTTCTTTGTTCAGATTTTATTTTCTAGGTCAAAGTATTTTATCCAATAAAGATTTTTTTCTACTTAAATTGTGCCATGTGGACATAAAGATTAATAGTAAAAGTCTTTTAATGCTAATGCTTATAGAAATATTTTCTTAACATCATGAAATTTTTATTTAGTAGGGTGATTTAAAGTATTGAACTTCACACACAAGTTTATAGGAATTAATTTGTATTTTGGTGGATGTGTGGCGGCATTGTGGATGAGTTGGTAAAACGTTCGATCTCTGAACTGAGAGGCCTGGGATTTGAATCCCAATGTAGACTGAGATTTTTAATTTCTGGATTTTAGGAAACCCTGAGTTTACCCAACTCAAATTGTTATCTGACATTGTCAGGAAAATGTAAAGACGGTTGGTCGTTCTGATGGCAACATGACACCCTTGCTATCTGTCGGAAAAGAGACAGATGAACTTTTCATCATCTACCATATAGGTTGCAAGATCTGATCAGTACTTTTTAACTGTTTTTTTTAACTCTCCGTAATTATTTTCCTCGTTCCGATAGAATTATTTATTTTCCTTATTTGTATTTCACTATCCTGTTAATATCTTTTTTTTTTATCAATAACTTTTTTTTATTTGATATCAGAAAATGTTATATTTAATATAGAATTATAGGGAAATGCATGCTCTTTTCACATAACTAATTTAAGTTTATAAATCGAAAAAATCAATTTAATTTAATAGGGTCAAATCAAAGTTGGCATCATCAGTTAGGAGAGAAAGAGTTAAATGGTTGTGTGGCAATAAATGAGTGTCTACCTAATTGATACAGACTTTTGTTCGAATTGAAATGGAGACGTTTGTATTTAACATGGAGCTAAGTTCACATGCTATAGGTGGCATAGAATTTTTTATCCAAATACCCCCTTCCCCTATATGTAAACTTGAGAGATTAAACCATTTCATAATATATATATATATATATATATGGTAAATAAAGATGCTTTAAAAAAAAATAGACTCAATTATACTAGTTTTTTTGTTTTTTTTTAATTTGAACACAGATATTTTAGAATCAATAAATAACTTATTTATTTTTGTGTGTGTCTTATTTTTACATTTCTTCTTATTTAGAAATAAAATACATAAAAATACAAATAGCTTGAATTCTTTCGTTCTTTCTATTTTTTTTATATATATAAACATATAAATTATAACATAGTGTAAACAACATTAAAGATTTCTCACATTGAATGTGAATTGTGAATGAAAAACAACAAATATTGATACAAGCCATTAATACATTTATGTGAATCTAAATCAGGCATTAATAGCCACTTTAGCTCAAAGAAATTTTTTTTTTATATGGCATCATAATATATGGCTGATTACAAAGCATTTTAGGTGGTTATTTTTTTTTTAATTAAAAAAAAGTCTCTATTTTTCCTTCTCCCCAACACACATAGATCTTAGATCTTAATCTGATTGCTCGTTTTATAGAATTTTAAGTCACAGCCGTAGCAGCTACTTAATAGTGTGATGTGATATTTTATTTTCAGGATGTATCTTTTTTTCTCTTTGGTTGCCTTAACAGGGCTGAGCCTAGCCATAAGCAAACAAGGCAGCTGCTTTAGGGTCTCCAATTAGTGGGGCATCGCACACGACTCAAATTTTTTTTTTTAGAGAAGCAATATCGAAACTTGTCCCCAATGTTATTGTTGGAGTAGACCTACACTAGGTTTTAAAAAATTATGTTAATTTTATTTTTGCGCTGTTTATTTTTATATATTTATTTGGAACCACCAAATTCACTTCAACTAGTGCATTTAATTATCTAAGACCGACCCTGGAAATAACACAAATTAACAGTTATATTTAAAAAACTGACAGCAATGTTTAGTGGAATTCTTAACCTTTTTTATCACGAAGTGCTGAACCATAAAGGCGACAGTCTAGCGCGCATACTGCGACATTACGCAGGTGTAACCAAGCTCTCAATGGTGATCACATAAATTTAAGGCCTATGAATTATTGAACCAAGTCCATTGAGCTTATGAATGAAACCACAGAAAGACTTTTATACTGTTTATAGGTTTACATCTTGCCATTTACATTAATCACTGCATGTTGGATGTCTAAACATATTTTGTTAATTTATAAGCTAGTTACGATTTTAGTACTGTAGATAAAAAAAAATTCCAGATGATCTTGAACTTTAATGATCCTTTCAATGATTCTTTCCCTTTATTTTTTGCGTTGGGTGGGAAAGTTAAAAGGTTTAGGATCAATCGTGATACAAGATTTTTTGTTAAGAGAGAGAACTGTAAATAAGTAACTTAATGGTTACCGTGGGAAGCGTGGCTAAGTGTGCTTTAACTTGGCTTGGCTTGGCTACATATGAAAGGGGGCTCGAGGTTCGACACCCGACTCGGGCAGAGTTTACTGAACGCCCAACTCCTAGATACCCCCTCCCCCCCACTGGTCCACAAATGAGATTGGACCAAAGCGCTCTGAGCATGCTATAAGCATGAAAGTAGCGCTATATATATATATATATATATATATATATATATATATATATATATATATATATATATATATATATATTATACCGTTCCTTTTGACGCCCGTACTTCTAAATAAAAAAAATATAAGAAATTATGACTACTCGTTAAGTTGCATAGTTAAGTTGCATAGGTGAGTAGCCATTCCCGCTGTCAATCCTTGAAGTAGGTGTGGACACGGACTCCAGAGCTGGATTGGACTATAGACAGCATGAGCTTAGCTTAGGATTGCTAATGGCTTAGGGGCTACTCCAAAAATGGTTCAAGTGATATTTTATACCTATATTTGATACCTAATAGTGGCGTAGTTAGGATTTAGCTATCATCTGAGGGCCCGGAGGGCTTGACCTCTTTGGGGTCCACTTCATTTTGCATAATATTTAAAATTTATAATAAAAAAAAACTCATTTGGGGGCCCATCAAATGAGCCCGTGGGATTTTCAAAGTTACCCCCTCCTTCCACCATAACTACGACTCAGATACCTAATATTGATTACAAGGGGCCCCATATCTCAAATAGCTTATAGGGCCTTATCAAGTCTGCCTCCGGTCCTGGTTAGGGTGAAAAAAGATTTATCTTCATGTCTAGAGGCACGTCCGAAATGTATAAATACACACTTGCACATAAGAATTGTTATATTATATGAGCCGACCCGCGGCGTAGAATACGTCCACTTTTTTTTTCTCAGCTTCGCTCTCTGTCAGCGCTAAGTTACGTGGGGTTTCTCTAGTCTGACTTGCAGTTATCTTTCCATGACTTTTCATCGTGGTGTCCCGCATGTTTGGGCCACAAAGAGAATTATATATTTATAATATATATATATATTTTTATGGCCTCCATCAGTCGCGAAGCGACTATGGATCGTCAAATGTTCATTAGCTGTGGTCGGAACGATGTCGCCCACACATCAGTTCCTCCCTTTCCACGCTGTTAATGCGTTAGGGTCGCCAGCTCCTGATTTTTCTTTAGCGTTGACTCCCGAAGCCTTTCCCATAAATGGGTATAGCTGCAAGGCTACATAGATTTCAATTCACAGTTTTCCTTCTCTTAGGTGAGTAGCCAGCCATGGCTAACGAGCCCCTCCTGCCCGAAGCTTACTGGTTAAGGCGCCAGTTACTCGCCTTCGCCCCTTCTTCTGTTAGTGAGAACAGTTCGGCCGGACTCAATATCTGAGCCACACGTGAAGGCCAGAAGTTAGACTGGTTGTCAGATGCTATATGAGAGGCATGCTTCTCATCCATCACTGATCCATCAATAACAACTATGCGAAACCAATATAAATACAACACGGGTACGTAACCTATTGAGTGTCGAGCTAGGCTATCAATGTGTAATCAAATCACGTGACATGTATTCATACATAACAGTCTACACAGTGATTCCCAAACTTTTTTTTTCTCGTAGCCATATTTTAAAAAATATATTTGGCTTTGATGATAACACTTTTATTATTGGCCTTAAATTTAATTATATAATAGATTGAAAACTTTTCAATGAGATCATATTTCATTAGTCTACTTTAAATTTGGAAATAGGGAAAATGTGTAGCCCGATGTCCGACGTTTTACACCATTAATTTGATTTTGACCAAAAACAAAAAAACAAAAAACAAAAAAACGCTGAGGTTATGTACTTTTTTTCGTCAATTTTAAGAAATACACAGTAGCTCCAAGTTAATGTAGTAATTAGTTTTATAAAACACGTCTGTTATATTGACAGTGTACAATTTTTTCGCTTAATTATTTTTTTTATTTGAATCATTATTTAATAAGGACTCAAAATAATGTTTTTAGAAAGACACAACATACTGTTATCGTTCTTCAGTGTAAAAGAGCAATTGATAAAAGATCTCGGCAAAGAGCAGCTCTTTGTGGATTTTTCATTCATTATAAAACAAATATATACCAATAATAATGGATAATTAACAGGCAAGGTTACTTCGTCAGACTGTCTTGAGAAACATGTAATTTTAAAATAATTAAACTACATAAGAAGCTCTTAATGTCATGACTCATTTCACCAATATTACTTTGAACTTTTGAACTGTAGGCCTATTATTGCTTACAGGATTTCTCTTTTAATTACACATATAGTACTGTCGTGTAAAACAGTTTTTAAACTTCTTTATCATAGGGCTGTTTTGACGAGATATTTAAATAGTTATTTTTGGCTCGTTTATTAAAGTCTAGGGGAAACATTTATTAATTTATCCCGCTCACATATACAAGATTTGGAACAGACACACCGCAACTAACAGTAAGAACAGATTAGTATATTAAGTTTATAAATTAAATTGATTTAATGACTAAAAGTTTACAATAGATAATTTGAAATAATATTTTAAAAATATAATTGAGAAGTGAAATGGGTGTATTAATGTATAAAAAAATTGCTCATCATGGATTGCTGATTGGTGAGTTATTGGAAGAGTTTTCCTATGTCTGACTGCTTATATTCTTAGCTGCTAGCCCGTGGGTCGTCTTCTGACGGTTGTAGAACTGGCACTCAGAAGGATGAATCATCCGGCTCTGTCTTGGGATGTCGGCTCGGGATTTCTGCTGTGCTAAAGGCAAGCTGGCGAGGGTTAGGCCGTTGCCTGTTTAGCAGTTGAGAGGGTTGGTGCTGCAGGCTAAGTTCGTAGTAGTAGTAGATCTCTCAGCTGTGGTCTCTAGCTTGTAGATGGCCGTGCTGACTCACACCAGTTTATTTGGGCCGGGTACTGGGCAATTGATACTGGGCAGTAGGCACTGTGGACACTGGGTAATAATCTATGGCCAGTAGGCAATGCCTTTTGCTGACAGGTATGTAATGGGGGGTATCTGGTGTTGTCGGCTTTGGTTACAGCTTTAAGTGGAGATCTGGTAGTTATAGCAACAGCAAGCAGTTACAGCAAGCAGTTACAGATACAGCAACCAGGTACAGCAATCAGGCTGGGGATAAGACAGACAATTAGGAACCTCCTAAAGGCATTGATTAGGATTCTCATATGCCTTGCAATCAATCAGATGCAAGCATTGGTATCAATCCCAATAAAGCATTTAAGACAATTAAGTATAAAATCTTAAAGCATGCATATAACTCAATAACAAACAAGATACAAGTAAGATAAGCACAATAAATATGTTATCATACAACGTATGATGATACTAGTCAAGATTCATCCATTGACTGTGATTATGTCGATAAGTGATCAGTTACAGTAAAATGGGGAATGAGCATAGTATATACAAAAATCGTCACAGCTGTACATTTTTTGGTTCGCCTTGTGCGCATTTTCCCAGATTTAAATTTTAAAAAGGAATAGTATAAGTTATTATTCTCTAAGTAATCTGAAGCAAAATGTTTGTCCACTGTGTGCCACTTATAAATTTTATCTTTAAATGATTCAAATCTTGATATAGCGTAGCCTTTTTTTTTTCATGGCGTCATTGTCTCAAATGATGCGCCAGTTTAGATGGTTTTATAGCGTCATTATATAAAACTTTGTTTTCATAAAATGCAAATGGGCGGATTGTTTTTTTTTTGACAAGGAAGGAATGAGGCCGAATTTTTTTTCAGAAAAAAAAAAAAAAAAAAGCTCTGTAATGTCTACATGTCTTTTTATACTCGTTCATGTTCAATAATATTTTCCACAGTAAGGATATTTAAATAGGATGTTTAAAAATACTACATTTTTCATTCAAATAGCAAGGTTAGACCTTAATGGATTAACTAATATGTCTAAGATACAAATCACATCTATGCAGAGATAATTTTATTAATTATTGTCGACCGGCGGCGTAGCATGCGCCGCTATTTTGCAGGGCCAGCCTTAGGCCACTGCAACCTATGCGACCCCAGTGGGCCCCGCACTTTCATAGGATCCGCTATAATTCAAGGTGTATAAATTAATAAATTAAACCATTTTCTAATTTAAATTAGATTTCCTGCGCCCTCCTGTCGATTTACCAGGGGCTCCTGGAAATCTCCCGAAATCGCAAAATATACCAAAAAAGTCCTTAAAATATACGGAAATATATAGACACGAAAATTGTCATTTTGGGTGTCATTCAATATGGAAAACGCCAATCTTACGCACGGCATTATGCATCAGTGGTAATTGTGTAATCGGGTGAAAGAAGCTTCTAGCGCGTCAAACTAATGAAGAATTACTTGAGGCCAACAATTCTCAAAAATAGATTGAAACATTTGGTAATTCTTGTTATTGAGCGTGATCTATGTAGGAAACAGAATTATTATGGTATAGTGTATGACTTTGCAAGGCTCGTAAAGTAATTCTGTACGTAGTAAAAAATGAATAAAATGCATAGACGAATTTATTTTCTAGTACAAACTATTAAATTTCACTTATTATCCACTTCCCTACCCTAACTTGGACCTGCAAAATCCGTTTCAAATAGGGCCCCACAATGGTTAAGTCCGGCACTACTATTTATATATATATATATACATAGTAGATTAGCCTACTTAGATTAGTTCCTAGTCCAAACCTCCCGCTGGACAAAGGGGGATGGGAGCGGGCAGGGTTTGATAAATTTAAACGACAGTCAAGCATCCGTAGTGTGAATACTACTCTTGTTTTCTCGTAGACTATCCGCAGAAATAAGAGAGTGATCTTTCCTCTACTTCGTCTTCTTCTCGCTTAAACTGTTGCGGGAAAAAGAGAATTATATATATGGATAATAATGGAAAATAAAATTTAAAGTATGGACCTGTTTAGAGGAGATCCACTATCGAAGACCCCATTGTCATTTCATTGACCCTCAATTGATATCCTACACTCTCGAAGACCCATTGAATGTCTTCATAGACCCCTGGGGTCTATATAAACCACTTTGAGAATCACTGGTACACAGTTTCGCTGTCTGTACTACTTGGTTTTATCAAAACTTGAGCTAAATCGTATGCTGAGCTTTACATAGTTCTATGATTAGGCCTATATAATCACATACGTTCAGATAGTCTGTGCATCGAACAAGTAAGAATAGTTATATAAGTAAAATAATTATTCACATAAATAAGTGCTTTTGTCATTTTATTTCAATTGTTAATATCGCCAAAGTAAATAAATAAAAATGTCTTCTTTTTGCTTTGTAAAAATCGGATTTTTTAAGTTTAGGTGTTACTAGATTGTGACTAGATTCTAGATCTCTAGAGTAGATCTAGAATCTAGATCTACCTAAAATCAAGTCGAAATGTAATGAACAAAGGCCTATCTATATTTTATAAATGTTGTCATATGGATTTTAATCTAGATCTATATGTAGATCTATTTTTTGTTGATTGAGTTTTTTTTTATTTGTATTTATAATAATTTCTAGACTACTTCACTATATGTTATATCTAAATCTAAATATAGACACCTAAGCACTTTATGTCTCAGGGAATTCCCTTTGAACATGTCCAATGTTACATTGGCTAAAATAATAAAATATATGAATCAATGTAACAAGTATTGATATTTTGATTTTGAAAATAGTTAATGCATTGTTGAACTGTTTATTGTTCTGTTATTTGAAACAAGTAACATATGCTTGGACAAATTTGTACAAAAGCTCCTTCTTCCCTACCGCTATTAGAGTATGGAATGAGTTGCCTTAAGTTAACTAGTCAGGAATACCAGAGAGTTTTGGCAGAGTCTAGGTCATTGGTTAATATCACCATTTGCATGACTAATTGCATGACGCGTAGGACGTAATCAACTTTTTTTTTTTTTTGAAGTAACGTCTGTAACATATAAAATAAGAAGAAGACATGCAGTATAATAGACCTCACAAGTTCTGTCTTAGAATTAGAACAAATAATTTAAGAAAAAAATAAATAAAAGATATAAATAGAAACGGGAATTTTAAAAATGTTCCTTGGTTTTAGCTTAAGAGTAAGACTGGGACCGTAGTTGACTTGATAGTAAATATTTGTGTCAGGAAGCGATCATGTTAAGTTCACATAAAGTATTGAAGCCATAGACTAAAAACAAATATACTAAAACTGGGGAATCGTAGAAGGATTTCTAAAATAGCATTTCTACTCTTAGTCCTTGTGTGTGGTATTAAGGCAATTTAGTCTTAAAATCCAAATGAAAGCCTAATTGACACATACAAATTGTACTACATTATAAGTTGAACAGCAATGGTTTATGACATGTTGAGTTTAAATGTTCAACAATTTTGTTAGATATGTTTTTGATAAAACTCAAAAGCATCTTCAAATTCGCAATTACTAGTTAACACTGTTACATATTTCTGAATCTTCTGGCTAAATGTACTAGTAGGCACACAAATAAAAACACTGCAAAGAACTTGACAACTCAACTTTCAGCTTTATATAACTTTATTGACTATTAACTCAAGCAATTCGTCACTGTAACATGTAGCGTAGAAGACTGTACATTATCTGTCAGTTTACAGTTAGCTATACTTCGTTGCAATTCATCTCTTCTCAACTTGCATAGAGCCGTATTCCGCTCTACTCAGCTGTTCCGAGTCGTATTCAACTCTACCAAATCAGAGCCGGGCACGTCTTACATCGACTGTAACGGCTCAAGTCCACTGTAGTTCGCTGTATTGCCTTAAACGACTGTAGTACACGCCAGTTAACTCTACCCTAGTTAACTTGAATAGAGTCGAATACATCTCTCTTCTACTGTCTCACACATAAGACAACCGTAATGACGACTGTACCGACGACTGCCTTTTCACATTACCTCTCAGGTTCACATAGAGTCCCTAAGCGCTCCTCCAAAGTTGCACAAACACTGCTAGCAACTTCTGGAACATCACGTGAGGACACGTCACATCCTGTCTTTGTTTATACATGTAGATTCCAGACAGCGCCGGTCCTAGCAATGGCGGGGCCCAATGCGAAACGGATTGCGCGGGGCCCAGTCTAGGTAGGGATAAGCATAGGGTCAAAATTAAGATTTTGTAATAGAAAATACTTTCGTTTTTAAAATGCCGTTTTTATCGCGCGTAAAATTGGCACCCAAAAATGAAGCTTTTGTTTATTTTTCAGGAGATTTCCATGACTTTTTGGTATATTTTGCAATTACAGGAGATTTCTGGAAAATCGGGAAGCCGCGGAAAACCTGCCATTTAATATAAGATTTAAGATAAGTTACAGCGCGGGGCCTATGAAAGTGCGGGGCCCGCTGCGATCGCATAGGTTGCAGAGGCCTAAGTCCTGCCCTGATTCCAGAGCACACCCGCTGCTGTATCATCTCGCCGGGGTCACACGTAGTGACCTCTACCTGTCACTGTTCATTCGCAACAATACTTACTAATCACGTAGTAACAAGGGTACCATCGCCTTCTTCTTGAATTCCCTTCGCTTTTTTAGCCTCGCTTTCAAAAAGAGAAGAAGAAAGTATAAAGATTTGTCTTGTTGGCCGCTTTTAGGCGTAGACTGACTATAGTTTATCTCATAGAGCACTTCATCTGGTGACACCAGTTGGTTTTATTAGATTGACACACTAAAATAAAACAACATTCCGACAAGAGGAAACCAAAAATTGTACAACAAAGAAAAATATTAAACTTTGAACCAAAAAAAAATTAAAAAAGGCCACGAGGGACAGATCGTATGGAAACACAAACTCAAAATCGGCCCCCGAAAAGGTCCATCCAGGCAGGCTTCAATATTTTCAGAAAGAACATGCAAATGAAATTATATCAAAGACAAATGAGAGATAAGAATGAAGAAAGAAGGTTAACAGATCTTGTGTAGTGCCCCAACGGTCCCGCAGATCAAAGGATAGGTGAAAGTGAATGTAAAGTTATATGTGAACCTGGCCTAACTAGTTCCCCTTTTAGACCTTGTGGTCTATAGGACAGATGATTTAAAGTTCATCTGTTTTTGTGGCCTACGATTAGCGAGGGTGTCAGCACAGCGACCAACCGCCTATACTTTTCTTCAACTAATGTCAGGTACCCATTAGAGCTGAGTGGACTCAGAGGCGCCCAAAGATTCCAAAGTTGAAAATCCCAGTTTTCACCAGGATTTGAACCCGGACCCCCAGTTCGGAAGCCAAGCGCTTTACCGCTCAGCCACCGCGTCTCCCTTGGCCTAACTGATGTCTTATAATTGATCCAATTGTTTTGAAAAGGCTCAATCTCTTATTCGAATCCTCAAAAAAAAAAAAAAAAAATTTCCGCAATAAAAAAAATGTTCATAAAAATGAAGTTTATAAAATTACTATTTATTTTAAATTAGGTCTAACTTATAATGCATACTAATTAGCTTTTTCTCTTTAAAAAACTGCTTGCATAACTGATTTTAAAAATTAGATTTTTCGCTTTCAGAAAAAAAAAGTAGCCGTTGCATCAGAACTTTGAATGGTCTAAAATATTGTGATGTCGGATTTTCAATATCTTTTCTAGTTTACGAGATCTAAACGGGACGGACGGACAGACGGTCAAACGGACAGGTGGACAGACGGACAGACATTTCGCACAAAACTAATAGCGTTTTTTCCCCTTTCGGGGGCTGCTAAAAAGTAATACAGAAATATGAAACCAGAGACTTATGAAGGCGCATCAATTGTCAGCCACAAATATGGATCCTTCTGTCTCAGAAGACAATGGATGCGCCCTGATGAGTCACTGGTTTCTTTTGTTCTCGGCAAGGTTCGTACGCTCAGTCTGTTTCCATGCTGTCAATTCTAGTGCTATTGCCTTCCACATACTTTCATTGATGCCAGTGCTTCTCATGTCTCGCTTGAATATATCTCTGTAGGTTAGTCTTGGGTGGCCCTGGGGTCTGACTCCCTGCTTAAGCTCAGCATTCTTCCATCTAACATGAGACTGACATGTCCTCGCCAATAACATAGATACTGTGAAAGCAAAGTTCCCCATTCAGACCTAGAGGTCTATAGGGCAGATGACATGAAGAGAACTACGGTCATCTGTTTCTGTGGCCATGCCATTCTCATTCATCGTGGGCCACAGAAACAGATGACCTTTACATCATCTGCCTTATAGATCATAAGATCTAAAAAAGGAACTTTAACTACAACTTTAGAGATCTGTTTTCATCGCATTTTTGCAGCGTACGACCCACTGATGATTATGTCATCTTATGACTTGAGCGGGATGCACTTGCTGGTGTGGGGGTCAGAAGGTTTTTTTTCATGCCCTCGTATGATGCCACCACAGACCGCACAAGATTGGATATTTTGACACACTGTCTCATTAATATTTGAGCATTATTCCGTATTGATCTAAGCGCTTGTAGATTGCTTTGGGGTGTGCTCCCTCTTGTAGTTCAGCATGGCTACTCTCTTATACAGGGTAGACGCGGTGGCTAAGTGGTTAAGAGCTCGGTTTCCAAACATGGAATCCTGCGTTTTAATCTAGGTTAATGGGATTTTTTTTGGGTGCCCCAGAGTCAACCCAATTCTAATGGGTTACCTGACTTTAGCTAGGGAAAGTAAAGGTGGCTGGTCGTTGTGCTGGCCACATGACTCCCTGCTCGTTAACCGATCGCTACAGAAACAGATGACTTTAACATAATCTGTCCCATAGATCGCAAGGTCTGATAGGGAAACTTTACTCTCTTGTAATGTAATATTAATACATGTATATTTTTTTCTTCTTGTTGTTTAGAAGAAAAAAATAATATTTTTCTTTGATTGTCTTAAATGCAAATTTTAATCAAAAAGTATTCTTATAGATAAATGAAATTTGCTTTGCTGAAAATGAATAAAGGAAATGAGAAGAGATTTCAGTCCTTGATTGAGAATTACAGATCCAGTAAGTAAAAAAAAATACCTTGGACTATAAATCTGTTTGTGATCGTTATTATTACAATTCCTCTTTTCAGCTTGCAAAATCATCGTCTATTCCTGGAACCTGGAAAGGTATGTCGAAGACGGCTCAACTAATTGCTTAGCAATAAGGAAAACAAATTACTAGCTAAATGGTCACTGTGAAAACTCCTGATTTGACTGGATTGTTTTAAAAATAATTAAATTACTTCTGGAGTTCTAGACATTCTAGATCTTTATCTTGGGCAAGTGGTACCCCCCCCCCCCCTCAAAAAAAAAAAGAAAATCCATCGTTGAAGAAAGGCACAGAAGACGAAAAGATATCTTAAATAGATCCTCAGCTGACAAAGACTTTGTCTGCATCATTTGTAGAGAAATATGGGTTGCTTAGTCGTGTGAAACACTGCAGTCAACCTTAATGTTCGTATTCGAAGACACTACCGTTATCTTGAACAGGTACTTCATCAGTTTTTTCCCACGTATATACTATTGCATTCATGATTTTAAAGAATTCAATAAATAAATAAAGGTTTATTTTGTGCAGGTCTATAAGCCTATGATTAGAGATGTATATTCTTTGAGTAAAGAATCAATATTATTGTTAGATAGAGATAAAACTTTCTTAGCATGGTACATAGTTTTAAACGTGTACATTAAAAAAAGCTTCTAGACAATGATAACTCACTGCTGAATAACAAAATATGGAATAATAAAACTTCTACTCAAATCTACTCCAAATAGGCTGGCAAGCCACATTATAGCTCCTCCTTCTTTGTCGAAGATGAGCCCATTTCTCATTTCCTATGCACTCGAAGATGACTGTAAAGTCCAATCCTTGCTTTAAAAAACCGGCCGCAAAGGTGGCATGGGTGGCTTGTGTCCGTGGCAGATAGGCCTACTTCTTCTCTTAGCTTTTTGTTGGTTCGGCGTTCTTCGGTTAGGGTTAGAATTTTTTTTTTAAGATATAGAATTAGTAATTGACTATAGAGCACCCAAATTTACAATCATTTTTCAATACTCTATCTCAATAACTATTATATTAATTAGTTCCTGAAAAATAATATTTATAATAAATATTGTAATTGTCAAATATATTTTTGCAGGTCGTTTTGAAGACGAGATTTGTCTTAATCCACTAACTGATCTTCAGAAGTACTACGATGATTGTGAAAAGGATCCAGGACACAGAAGCTTCAAGTCATGTGAAGATTTTCGTCTAAATGATATCCCTGTGAAGTACCGATCTGTGGAGTTGTTAAACTTGATAAGAACTCTGTTTATTCTAACAGTAAAGGTCATGGTAACGAGTATAAGTCCTGACAGACCAAGGGAACAAAGCTTGCATGAAATATATGAAGCTTCATGTGGCGTACCTCCGGTAAGATTCGGAAGTGGAAAAATTAGTAAAATAAAAGAGATAATAGGGCGAGGCAAAAACACTTGCCCTTGTAAAGAATGCTTGAAATCAGTTTCACCAAAGAAGAAATGGTACCACATTGAAGTCATTACTGCCAAACACGTTGTCAACGACGCTTTGGAAGCTATGAACACCACTTGTACTTTCGGATACATCAGCTATGCCTGTAAAGGCCAAAGCTTTTCATGTGTCGGAGCAAGAGTGTCCCCGAACTCAGACTGGTGCAAATTGACTTGTGTTACCCACGATGAAGAACTAGCAGCGAAAATTAAAGACAAGATCTGTTTGTACGACGAAATGTCTGAGAACTTGTATGTCTCTTACAGAACATCTAAAAAGAATCCCAAACTAGCGATCATTATCTCCCATCCCCATGGGTGCTACAAGCAGATATCTATCGGGTACTGGCGCAAGCGTGCTCAGGCTGGAGGTCTTGATACTAAATATACGTACACTACGTCAACCTGCAACGGAAGCAGTGGCGCCCCCGTTTATATATTAGGGAGGGACGGGCGGCTAGGTTTATGTACGCATATACATTCAGGTTGGGATCCAGAGAGTCCTTTAAAAGATAATTTTAGCTGCTGCGTATTTGACTCTATCCAGTAGTTTGAAATAAGTAAATACGCCTGACGCAAGGATGCAGCACCACAAAAGAAATATTTTACACATTTCATTTTGTAAAAGTACTTTGTTTTTTTTAAGCAATTTATTTTTGTTTAAACCTCACTGAAAAACTTAAGATGACGTCTAATTTTATGTTTTTTTTTTAAATTGGATTAATAATAAATCTTTTTTATTTTTTTTAAATAATTTAAACATTAAAAAAATAAAACACATTAAAACAGACCTTTTGTGGTGCTGCATCCAAAAAAAAAACAACAACTCCCTCAAATAATCTGATGTGAAGATTACACAGTATCTAGCTAGATAATTGCGTTTAGCAACAAACGCTTTGCTGTTTTTGTTTATTTTTCTTAGCGATGCGTTGATACATTGTTTTTTTCTTTTTTTTTTTCTTTTTTTTTCAATGTTTTCAGTTTTTACACACCCCGGTCTACATCAACGGGCATCGTAATAGAGCCGGAACCGAGCAAAATATGTCCGATTCCCACTGAGCTTTGGTTCTTTGGTCTGACCTTTGGTCGTTTAGGTCAGGGGCGGCGCATCTGCTACTAGACTCCTCTGGCTTTATCTGATTCGACCGAGGATTTCAACCACTTGTCATAAACCCACTCTCGTATGGCAGTCGTAGCCCGTTGAAACGTACTTGTGGACACGAATGCGATCACAACCAGAGCTCCTTCTTATGCAAGAGCAGAGCTCCTTCTTATGCTAGAGCAGAGCTCCTTATGCAAGAGCAGAGCTTTATCTTATGCAAGAGCAGAGCTTTATCTTATTCAAGAGCAGAGCTCCTTCTTAAGCAAGAGCAGAGCTCATTCCTGTGCAAGAGCAGAGCTTTTTCTTATGCAAGAGCAGAGCTCCTTCTTATGCAAGAGCAGAGCTTTTTCTTATGCAAGAGCAGAGCTCCTTCTTAAGCAAGAGCAGAGCTCCTTCTTATGCAAGAGCAGAGCTCCTTCTTATGCAAGAGCAGAGCTTTATCTTATGCAAGAGCAGAGCCTTCTTATGCAAGAGCAGAGCTCCTTCTTAAGCAAGAGCAGAGCTTTATCTTATGCAAGAGCAGAGCCTTCTTACGCAAGAGCAGAGCCTTCTTATGCAAGAGCAGAGCTCCTTCTTAAGCAAGAGCAGTGCTCCTTCTTAAGCAAGAGCAGAGCTTTATCTTATGCAAGAGCAGAGCCTTCTTATGCAAGAGCAGAGCTCCTTCTTATGCAAGAGCAGAGCTCCTTATGCAAGAGCAGAGCTTTATCTTATGCAAGAGCAGAGCTTTATCTTATTCAAGAGCAGAGCTCCTTCTTAAGCAAGAGCAGAGCTCATTCCTGTGCAAGAGCAGAGCTTTTTCTTATGCAAGAGCAGAGCTCCTTCTTATGCAAGAGCAGAGCTTTTTCTTATGCAAGAGCAGAGCTCCTTCTTAAGCAAGAGCAGAGCTCCTTCTTATGCAAGAGCAGAGCTCCTTCTTATGCAAGAGCAGAGCTTTATCTTATGCAAGAGCAGAGCCTTCTTATGCAAGAGCAGAGCTCCTTCTTAAGCAAGAGCAGAGCTTTATCTTATGCAAGAGCAGAGCCTTCTTACGCAAGAGCAGAGCCTTCTTATGCAAGAGCAGAGCTCCTTCTTAAGCAAGAGCAGTGCTCCTTCTTAAGCAAGAGCAGAGCTTTATCTTATGCAAGAGCAGAGCCTTCTTATGCAAGAGCAGTGCTCCTTCTTAAGCAAGAGCAGAGCTTTATCTTATGCAAGAGCAGAGCCTTCTTATGCAAGACCATCAAAGGCATCATTGCCATGACGCTGTAGAGCAAGTGGGTGCACTGCATGTACCTCGTAAATTGGCGGATGTTAGTTGCAGCGCCGAGATCATCTTCAACCAAAGAGACTTTTCTCTAAAACGACTCTTAGCTTGTAGGCAGAACTGGGAATCGCTAACTATTACAACAGATGTTGCAATGGTGCATAGTTTTTCGGATTTTCCCCGTAACTTGTTCTAGTGTTTCCAGTATCGCGTTTAGCTGCATGCAGGGATGCCGCATATGTCCGATAACCGATCGGAACCAAGATCTGGGTAGCTGATGTAGGCCCCATACCCAGCTCTCATTGGGGGTTCTTCAGAACTGACCCGTCCTTGTAAAGGTAATTGACATCCGGTGGGTGGGCGTACAACGATACATCTTGGGATGGGGGTGTAACTTAGTGACCTTAAACTAGATGCCCCTTCCAACATATGTCCGCAAAAGAGATTGGACTATAGAGCACTGAGTATTCTATAAAAGACGCGCCGTACTAAAGGCAAATCCTCATTATGTTAGAGCAACTTCAGATAGAATAAAGAAATATATTTTAGGACTTTAATTTTATTTACCCACTATTTTTATTAAAAAAAACAACCAAAAAAAAATTCATTCTTAAAACTCTTCTCTTCTATTACGGTTGAACTCAACTTCTGATATTTATTTTTCTATTACCATCGCTCGATTAAGCCGTACAAAAATAAAAGCAACATCAAGATATTAGAAACATTTGTTAGACAGAATGTACACATGCTACATTTGAAGATTTATTCTCCATTTATTGTTCTTCTTCCTCGTTCTCATGTTTATGTTGGAGCGTACAGTTGACAAGACCATCACATGACATGCACTGGCAGTGGTTTCCAAATCAGGGAGCTCTCCATCTAGTTTTCTTTCTATTGGGGTGTTTTGGGGCCAGTATCTTATTCGGGCCTCTTGGTAAAGAATGCAGTTTTGAAGGATATGGTCGGCATTCTCCGGTGACACTCCACATGGGCAGATTTCACTGGTTCCAATTTTGAGCTTCCTGTTTATCCTCCTTTGAATTATCTTAAGTTTCATATACTTTAATTAGTTGTTACAAATAGTTTTTCTACATAGGTGGGGCCCAAATAAAGCTTAAACTTGCGTGTCCGCATATCGTAGGGCTGGACATCATTGTTCTAATGTATTAATCCTGTAATGCTGAAATCGTGCCGCTATTAGCCTTGATATAGAGTGGGAGTTTTTCTTTTTTTTTTCATGTGTTTTGATTACTTAACAAGAGGGCTTGAGTTCAAAGTCCATGGAGATCAGGAATTTTTAATTTGAGATTTGACTCCAGCTTTGCTTGCTTAGCGGCTAAAGGTAGCACTTGTAACTCTATAACTCTCTTTTAATACTCAGTCGTTGGTTTTTAGCTCCAAACAGTTAATACAATTAAAACAATGTATACAACTTCCTAATTCAAAAATGTCTGGCCGGCCTTAGGCATAGGCAAACTAGGCACCTGCCTAGGGCCTTCTATTGGTGGACTCAAAGGAATTTTGTTTTTTCAAAGAATTGTGAAAGATGAATCAAATTTCAAACATAGAAGAACTCTATGACTACTAGCATAGCTCTAAGTCTCAATGTCTACTAGTATAGCTCTAAGTCTCAATGTCTACTAGCATAGCTCTAAGTCTCTGTGTCTACTAACATAGCTCTAAGTCTCTGTGTCTACTAGTATAGCTCTAAGTCTCAATGTCTACTAGCATAGCTCTAAGTCTCTGTGTCTACTAACATAGCTCTAAGTCTCTGTGTCTACTAGCATAGCTCAAAGTCTCTGTGTCTACTAGCATAGCTCAAAGTCTCTGTGTCTACTAGCATAGCTCTAAGTCTCAATGTCTACTAGCATAGCTCAAAGTCTCTGTTTCTACTAGCATAGCTCTAAGTCTCTGTGTCTACTAGCATAGCTCTAAGTCTCTGTTTCTACTAGCTAGGGCTGGTCCTACAGGTTGCGGGGCCCTATGCGAAACGGATTGCGCGGGGCCTAATTTGCGTTGTAATAAGGCTAATAAGTGAAAATTAAGATTTTGTATTAGAAAATAAATTCGTCTTTGCATTTTATTTATAGTTTCCTAAGTACAAAATCACTGTCAAATTAACTTTACAGTAGATAGTAGTTTTCCAACAAAACGCCGATAAACATTCAGATCTGCCTTTAAGATTTATATACTATCGACTAACAAAGTATCGTGTTTTTTTTTTGAAGAGGTCGAGATAGATTTAGATCTATATTTGTATGTCAGTGACTATTAAAGTTAAATAAGAATTTGAACTTCTTGTTTTGGTTAAAATTCGGCTTATTATTACATTTGTATTATATGAAAGCTGACAAAGCTGTTTCGTTTTTTTTTTTGGCGTTTTCCATATTGAATGACACCCCGAAATGACAATTTTGTCTGTTTTAAGGAGATTTTCATCAGTTTTCAGAAGATTTTATTTATTTCAGGAGATTTTCATGACTTTTTCTTATATTTTATAATTTCAGAAGAATTCCAGGAACACTTTAATAAGTTAAAATAGTTTAATTTAATAATTTACACCTAGAATTCGCATCGCGCGGGGCCTATGAAAAAGCGGGGCCCACTGCGACCGCATAGGCTGCAGTGGCCTAAGACCGGCCCTGCTACTAGCATAGCTCTAAGTCTCTATGTCTACTAACATAGCTCTAAGTCTGTGTCTTCTAGCATAACTCTAAGTCTCTGTGTCTACTAGCATAGCCCTAGGTCTTTACAATGGTTTGAGGTTTATTTGTGAATGTTTAGATCTACTTGTTAGACTACATATGTTAGAAGACCATTGTTTCTTCATTGTGCTGAATTGTCCAAACATTATTTGTCTGGCGAGCATGAATCGTCAATAAAGCACATTCGAGCTATCGACTCTACATAAATTTAACTTATTTATTGATTTAGATATAGCTTTAGGAAGGTTTTTAATTCACAGCGTATTTTTCGGTCTTAATCTTTTGTGTTTGTATTTCATTTGGAGCCACTCTATTCATTTTGTCTAGGTCTCAAATTACATAACGTAGGCCCAGAATATGTCGTGCACTCTATATATTGTGTACGAAGGTTGTACACTTTGTGTGGTTAAACTTAAGTTAACTAAATAAACACCTAGATATGATTGCACACTTGACACAGGTTTTGAAAACTATATTTTACGTAAACGAATAAACATTTCTATAACAACACTGAATGCACTATTCTGAAATTTAAAATTGTGTTTTAAGTCTAATGCAAAGTCTTTTCTACCACAATTCCTGTTGAATCGTTCTATTAACGAAAAATTATATATTTTTTAATAAACACCAACATTATAAGCTAAGATTATGACAATAGAACTCTCTCCCCCCCCTCCCCTCCCCCCCCCCCCCCCGGCTTTTCACTTAGCTGTTTAAACAATCGCTTTATCTAAGTGGGATCCAAACAAATACCAACCTGTTACACCTCTGTTTCCGCGGGTTCATATCCCAATCCAGTCGGACCATAGGCAAGAGCCAAGGCCGAGCACTGCAAGGAAATGACTTATTTTATTTCTCTGAAGCATATCAGCAGTGCGGATGTTCATTATACAACGGCCCGTTAAGAATTGTTGTTTAGATTGTGGTTGGGTTCAAAGTTTGTTGTGGGTCTGTCTTTCATCCATGTCAATTATCTTGGTTCTTTGGCACCAAACGGGGATTCTGTTTTGCTTTTCAATGGTCCCATTTGTCTCCATTAATGAACGCTTCCACCGGGCGCCATGTTGAAGCTTGTTTAAGTTCATTAGATGTTTCGGATGTTCCTTCAAGGTTAAAGATAGTCTACATCCTGCAGGACGACGGGGCATGGCAGCGTGCAGGGTCTGAACCCGGGACCACCGAGACGACCGAACGACGGTCCTGCGCGCTTAACTTAGATTAGACCTTTCGTTATTAAAGGCCTCCACACTGACCTGCCACGTAGTACAGACTTGTGGCGTGGCAAAGAGCTATTGGTCTTCACTGCCCAGAGGTTGTGACGTTACAGGCTAGTGTTCAGGCCTTCTATTCCGATTGGTCAAGGCATAACGCACGTCCAGGCAGCGTCATGTGGCTAATAAGCGTAGCCCGAGAGAAAGTCTATCAGAAGACAATGTAATCTTCTTTTGTCGCTATTATGCTTTACAATATATTTTTTCATTATTACCCATAACTACATATTGATTTATTAATAATTCACATATTAGCCATACTGGACTTTTAGTATATTTAATGAATATATCTAATCTAGTTTTTTTTTCTATATTTATTTAATCAAATTATTTTGTTTAATGTCCATTCTAATGGTAGCTTATTTGCAGGACCTATACTATTGAAAACAAAATCATTTCTGGACTAGAAATGTATAGTAAGCTTGTTGTCTAACTAAAAGTCTGTTTAATCTAGAACGATCCCTTTACTTTAAGATACAAGAATTGTGTTTCGAATTCCAACAATGGAAGTGTCAATGTTTACAATATTTTTTTTTATTTTTTTCTTTAATGTATCCCTTGTTAGCTAGAGAAAGTAAAGGTGAATAGCCGATAGGTTTCGTTAATCGTTGTAATTTACTTTATTAGCCTAGCACCCAGAAAAATCAATTATCATGTATCTTAAGACTGCTGAGGTTTCTAATTAGCAACTGTTGTTAGAATAATATAGCTGTAGCTATAGCTTTTATAGCTGTAACAAATTATACCAAAAATACTTCAGTGTTATGATGCGCTTTCAATTTTGTGTTAGCTACAAATACTAGATATTTTTTTATTAACACTACGTAATAATGTTTCGTGTAATTATATTACCATCGACTTTTGTATTTTCTGATTGGTGTCTTTTATCTCTTAGTATTATAATACATTTTCTTGTCAGCTTTTAAAGTTGTTAAATTTTACTCAATTTAGCAAGAATAAAAATAAATTTAAAACATTACACACAAAGGTTTAAACTACTATTTAGATATATGTTCATCAGAAGATGTATCTCAAGCCACATATAGATATATACAGAGAGGGAGAGAGAGAGAGAGAGAGAGAGAAAGAGAGAGAGAGGATCTTTTTTTGAATTTATAAATAGAATTTGTTAAAATGTAGTCTTATATGTATATTTGCATGACGTTACTAGTATTGTACCAAAAGCTTTTTAATGTTGTTTTTTCTAACTGTCTAATTAGAGAAAATAAACTTTCAGAAAATATAATCCTTCTAGTGTTATTTGTGTTTAAAATATATATTTTGTTTGCATAACGAAGGCTGATGCCTTGCTGAAGACGTTCACATCATTTGATTTCACGACGCCGATGTTGACAACTGCTCTGTTTAGGGCACCCAGCCCATTTTCGAGTTTTCATTATTCCAAAGACAATTTATTTGCTGAGCTTAAAGGAAGAATATTTTTATTTTAATATTAATGTTTACAACCCCTTTTTAGATGATTAGATGAAACATCAATTGAAAGTACAGAGCAGTCTGTTTTATATCTAAAAATACCACATTCTTAAATTCATGAGCGGGAACTTTACAACATTTACATACTACAAGTAGCTTCGAGAAATAATCGTACGCTGTTAATCTCTTGCATCGGGTTTTTATTGTCTAAAATCTAGCAATCTTCATTTCTAAAGAAATATCAAAAACATCTAAAATAAGAACAAACAACTTTGAAATAAATCACAATTGACAGCGAATCTTTATTGATGCATTTTTCTTCACTTTGTCATGTACTGACATTGTGACATCCGTAAAACAGATTGCTCTTTTTTTTTTTTTAGATATGTCCTTGATCTGTTAGTATTAATCTAGTATTTTATTTCTATTAAAAACTACTTTCTTGTGAATTGTATTTCTTCAGACATTAACAAAAGGTTTCGGATGTAAAAAAAACAAAAAAGAAGCACATCCATGTTTTCTACTACATTTTGTCGGCTCGTGTTATTTCCTCTCGTAGATTTCGTCGTCAATATATGCGCCGTCGCCACTTGCGTAGTTGTCTTCCCCGTACTGGTCAACGTAGACTTGGTTATCTCTCTTATCTAGCACTCTTTCATCTGCTTTGGAATCTGTAAAAACAATAAAAAGCTAATTAATTTCTTTCTTTTATTGTTGATACACGCAAGGTGTACATGAGACGTCTCTTATTGTTGATACATACACGCAAGGTGTCTATGAGACGTCTCTTGAGTCTCTTCTTAAAACATGTTTTGGGTTTTGCTTGGCCAGCACTTATTTTAGCCATAATTTTCTCATTATTAGCTTACGGCTGATTTGATGACATTTTCATCACGGAAACCTCTCCCGCAGTGACCCCTTAGTGTCTCGAAGAAGGTAGAGTCTAAGAAATCTTTACCGTCATTATCATCCAACTCCTGTTTCGGTGTAGGCCCCGTAGGCTTAAAACCTCTCTTGATAAAGCCCTTGACAAATACGCTGCTGTTGTTCGTAATGTAGGTATGTCAACCTACAAGTCAAGAACCTGTGACTTTCAGAACTGTTGAGAAGGAGGTCGGCAAGTCTGGTGCAGTCGAACTGCCTGATCTTCTGAGAGTAAGAGAAAATTTTAGAAGTCGTTTCTTACCACGTTCTTAACCAATGCCGGCGTCTTTGTGCAGTGCCGGTGTTTCCGGAAACAGCAGCTACAAGACTTCTCAACGTTTATGACACGCTGTTTACCTCTAGCGCGTCAATCTCCAGGCTTTTCACCTCCATACCTAACCTTGTGAGTCAGGTTCAGTGGCTACTAGGCTCGCCATGCTCCCCCACACGCTGGGCTATTTTTACATTGGTCACTAGGCCTTTTAAAACCGTAACCTCCCGAGGGGGTTGTTCACTTGACAATCACGATGAGGTAGGAGCTGAGGCGACCTTACAACTCACTGCCCGCTTCCTCTTCCGTGCTCTAAGGGAGTAATTCTCAGCATGGTTTGTTACTAGTGGGGTTTCTGATTCGGTCCAGTCGAACGGAGGATTCCAGCTACCCGTCGCCTCATCTTGGCACCTCCGTGAAAACGTCTAGATGTGGAACTAGATAAGCTAAGAACGAGTAGCGAACCAGGCCATTGCGTGATTCCCTGGGTGAGCCTTTTTTTTTTCTCACTCGGGGTAGGGGTGGAACTAATAGCCAGCACACCAGTCCAACAAGTCCGCCACAGCGTTCCACATAGGAGGCCGCCATCAGTTAGCCGTTAAGCTGGAGGGGCGGTCCATACACGGAACAGTGGCGGTTACATTATAGGATTATGAGGTAATCTCCTCATTGTCAGCTCTGTTCTCGGCGACTTATAGCGAGTGGAGTCCAGGAACGGGGACGGTGCGCTGTCTACGCGGTACAGCCCTCTGCCCAGTCATTATGGCCATTACCGCTGGGAGCCCTCAGACAGGACAGGGGTGAAGAGCCCTATATCCAGGCCTGGTTGATGGATAAAGGCCTTTGTAATGGCCTTTGGCGCCAATTCCCTACTGGACTTCATTGAAGGTGCAGTCGAAAGGAAATGAGAGAGAAATAACGGGTCCATGTGCGGCATTGGGGCTGTCATTGTACGGGGACAAGGTGACCTTAAAACTCACTGCCCTCTTCATCTTCCGTGCTCTAAGGCAGTAGTTCTCAGAAGAAAAAAAAGAGGAAAGTTTCCCTTTTAGGGAATAATAATTATTATTACCGGTATTTTAAAAATTGCAGATTTGTTTTCGTAAGACTCTCTAAAGCCCTTGGTTTATAGACGATACGCGAGAAAGGAAGAAAATGAATGTGCGTATTGATTATATCATATTTATTATACATGTTCTTTTTACATTATTGTTAGTTAAAAAAAAATTAGTAAAGTGGCTGCCGAAAGTCATTATGGGATTCGTGGGGAATACCCTAAGATAGGAAGAACGTTTTAACTTGATCCAAGAATGGGAAGTGGGAGAAATATCTTGTAAAATAATCCTCCCTGACAGACAGACAGGATTAGTTAATATAAAAGATTTGTAAAAATAATCAAGAAAATGTGAAAGGAAACACATACCATACTCGTAGTTTGTGGAATTCTCTGTTGGTAAGCCGTCAACCTTTTAAAATATAGGTATAAATTATTAGTAAAGTTGAACAATGTTACCCACGAACCTTATATTACCTTATAAAATAGAGTCGTTAATTCAAAAAAAAAATTGTGCCAAGTCACTGGTTTTCTTGGCTGATTCAGGCTACCCATTCCATGCTCTAATAGCACTAGGTAAAAAGGAGCATTTAAAATGATATTACGAGTGCATTTTACAGTTCATATATGTATATGATATGTGTTATATTTGTCTTTATATGACTATTTAACACACATTTTTTTTTTTAAGATATAAATTGATTGTTATTTTCGCTTACAAATTGGAGAAGATTGCAAATTAAGCTTGTGTATATTTATGCTTTGGAATTGGAATAGTGATAAACAGTGATATTAAATATAACAGGCCCTGATATAACAAATGTTTACTGTTTTCTATTAAAAACCATTCTTATACGTAGCTTACCGATTTGAACGTTGGTATTAAAGCCAAGAGAAAGCTTAGTAACATTAGCCGAGGTAACATCATGGTATGATCTATCTACATATAGGCTGGTGAAGAAAATTTGACACTATCGAAAGTCCATAAAATCAATGACATATAATATTATTTTTAAATATGTCTTAGTGTATTCCTTGTTAATAAAGTTTATTTACATCATATTTCGTTTTACATATTTTCCAGGTATATTTTAAACGTAATAGCACTGATACTGTATGATGTCTATGTAATCCTAGTAAAAGAAGGCTACACAGTTCACAAATTTTAACCCAACATCATAAGTACGCATCACATTGGCTTGGCTTGGCTACTTATGGTGAAATTCCGAGGTTCGACACCCGACTCGATCAGAGTTGTGTTTACTGAGCGCCTAAAGGCAGCACGGAAAACCTTCTCCCAGATACCCCCACCCCTTTCCAGTGGTCCAAAGATGAGGAATAGATGAGAAGATATTATCAGAATGTATTGACATTTAGTAACTTTAAAAAAAATGGATTTGCGTTTACATGAATCACACCACCGTCCCGTGTTTCTAATCAAGCCTATCGTAGAATGTAAAATTTAAACGTTTAATACGAAATGAAATAATCGACATACATTTGTTGTGCGTAAGTTGCTTGAATATATGACAGTAGGTGACAGTGACCCTGTATGAATGACACTTATAAAGGTAAGATATGAATGGTACTTAATAATGTCATTGTATTAACGTCATGCATGACATATTTATATAAATGATATTTATGAATCTGTGATTAGCTAGGTGTGTCAACCAAATCATCAACTGCCAATTTTTTTATTTTTCCAATAAAGGCGATACTTTTTTTTTTTACAAGCACGGAAACTAGTTAGGGGCGTGGTGGCTGAGTGATTAAGAGCTTGGATTCTGAACATGGGATTCTAGGTTCAACTGTCGGTGAAAACTTGGATTTTGAATGTCGGGATTTCTAGGGCGCCGCTGAGTCCACCCAACTCTAATGGGTACCTGAGTTTAGTTAAGGGAAAGTAAAGGGGGTTGGACGTTGTGCTGGCCACATGACACCCTGATAACCTTAACATCATCAGCCCTATACCTCGCTCCATAGATCGCAAGGTCTGAAAGGAGAACTTTCTTTTACCTTTACAGAAGCTAATTGGGATATCTAGCTAATAATGTGATGACTTCAATTCTAAACAATTACACAATCATTAATTTTATTAAGATTAATAGTAAACTTATTAATGAATGATAATGCAATTTATAAACGCACCAAATTAGCTAATATGCAATTTAAAAAAAAATGACTATATAAAAAAAAGTAATTATTACCTTCACACAATCCCAGCTACATGCAACTATGCTACAGATGTAATTACGCCTACAGTTACTCCTGGTCGTTGTCTTATGATGAGCACACAGATAAGAAGCTACCTGCTAGTTATGAAAACGTAATGAAGATTTATGGCGGTAGCGCTGACTCTGGCCATTAACGCAATAAGCTTTGATTTTCTTAACTGTTAAATCCCATGGGGGGAGATTGATGGGCCAAATAATTAGTCGTAGTGTCAGAAATCAATATATATCTACAGTTCTCTCAATGCCTCCAAAGGTCATAAATGTAAACAAAATGTAGAGGTCCCATTCATCTCAGCTCCATCTTATTGATTCAAATTGCACATTGGGTTTCATGCGTGTTTCGTAAAACGCTTTTTCAAATGCGACACATTGCGAACAACATTAATAATTATTTCATCATTTGACCCTAATCTCTCTCTCCCTCTCCATACATAAATATATAGATAAATTGATAAATTGATAAATAGATAGACAGACAGACAGACAGACAGACAAACAGACAGACAGACATATATATATATATATATATATATATAGATGATAGATAGATAGATAGATAGATAGATAGATAGATAGATAGATAGATAGATAGAGGGATTAAGATGACCAGCACACAATTTTATAAATAAAATATTTACATATTTATATGTAACTATTAAGACTGACCAGAAAGGCATTAAATAATTATGTATAAACTCTCTCTATTATCTTTTTTTTAATAATTTGCCTTATTTATTAATACTTAAAAATTTGGTACCATTAGAAAACCATATTATTTTTCAAAATCGAGACCAATTGTCATAGTAGGCCTGAACACTGACCTGCAACCTCGCAACCTGTGGGCACCTTAAACCAATAGCTTTTTGCCACGTCACAGGTCTGTATTACGTGGCAACGAGCCATTGGTCTCCACTGCCCACATGTTAGTGTTAAGGTCTTCTATAACGAAAGGTCTAGGTTTAATACGTGAAATGTAATTTCTCAAAGAGCTGCTCATGTTAGAGTCGTCTGCTGGACTTATACTTTCAGCCGGAGAAGAGTTTCTCCCAGTAGTCATGAATTCATTGACAGGAAGGATTAGGATTTCATGGATGAAAAAACGACATCAAACTCAGATGAAATTAAATAGCTTGCATTAGAAGTGTGGAAAACTAATTTTAAAAATCAATAAAATAAAAACCGAGGTGATGTGAATAATTAACATCAAGAAACACCAATTCAGCTCCAAGAAGGAAATCTTGTAAAAACCCACCAATTTGTCTATCTTGGAAGCATTGTAAACAAAGATGGCAGTGGAGTCACTATGTGTGTGCTGGTATGCGGTCCTCACCAGGTAGTGACATCCAGGTTTCTGTGTGTTTTTTTTTAATGCACTTTGGCAAAAGCAGATAACAAAAAAGATACCTAAACATGAGTAGGCACATAAAATAAATTGATCTAAATCTATATATTCTCCTGCATTGGTACAAATGTTCAAATAGTTATGGTTGATATGGACAAATTATCGTTTGTATTTATATTTAAGCACTGCCGGTGCCCACTGTCACTCGGTAAAATGTAAAACCGTTTTCGTAAAGTCTAAAAATTAAACAATGAAAGCATGTCAACGAGATTTCAAGTCGGTTTCTAATATGAATAAAACTCACATTGAATATATGTAATATATTGGTAACACTAATATATTGGTAATCAGCTCAATGACTTTCGGTTAAATAAAAAGAAATACAGATAGTTTGTATTTTGTTTTTGAGGAGGGAGTTGATGGTGGAGGGGATGGCCTCCTAAGCTAACCGCACCAGGTGAAACCGACACTAGTGACGCCACTGCTTTTAATACTCTACGGCCGATCTGGCGATCAATAGAGACAAGTTTCATGCATTAACCAACAAACTTTCGTCATATAGATGTAATAGGCGGAACAAAATCTCTTAAACTATAGTCTACTGAAAGTCCAGCAAAGACCAGAAGGGAAAAAAATGCAAATGGGGCTGGGTTGAACACAATGTGAAGAACAACCAAACATTTTGCCAAAGAGGCTCTGGACTAGAACCCAATGGGGAAGAGAAAGGCTGGCATACCAAAAGCAAGCATAGAGACAATCAGTAGGACAAGAAGAAAAATAAACTGCCAAATGGCGAATCAATGACGACAAAGCTTAAGTCCATTCAAGTTTATGAGAGAACAAAATATTCACCTTAACCTTTGTCTGAAGGCTCCAGGGGCAACACGTCTTCCTTGCTCACTTTCACCCCTCGGTCTATAGTGGGCGTTAGAAAGATAATAAGTAATTCCCTTCGTATCTCTTTTTTGTTACAATCTGACATTCCGTAGTTCTGTTATCTTCAAAGTGATCAACTTTTTACGACAATAACCCATCATTTGTAACACATTGTGATTTTTTTTTTTTTTTTTTGGACAGCGCTAGTGTAAAATCCTCACCCAAAAGACAGTAATGAATTCTAGAAAAAATGAGAAAATCTATAGACTTCATCCACCAAAATGAACGGTCACGTGACAATATTGATAAAACAACAGGAAAAAAACGGTCACGTGATAACCATTGTGTATTTAAATTAGATCGTAATTTGTATAGAAGAGATAGAGACGCACGTGGCTCAATGTTGTTTATTTACGATTGGTGAATGAGGTCCATTGACGGGACTGGTGACGTACACGTTATTTATAAATCCAACTTCAATGACGGATATTTTCACGTGTGAGCCATGAAAAGGTTAAGAGAGAGATAGACTCCCCTGGTCACAATCAACACTCTCTCGTCTGCTACTTATCTTCTAAGACATTTAAAACAAGTACTGTTGTTGTTTTTGTCTGACTGTACCATTTTATGTGTGTGTGTGTGTAAGGTTTATAAATTAATCTAATTATCTGTACTTGCGTTCTAACCATTTTACAGAATCTATGTATTTCTATTACTCATTTTCTAATCTTGATACATTTTTAGAAACATTTTGTTGTAACTTTCAATGCGTTCAATGCTAAAACGGCAAATCAATGAACGTAGGAAATAAATTATAGGAAGGAGTCAAACTAGTTAATCGATTAGGCTTACTGATGCTGTGATATATGTTTTGGTTGGTAGGCTTACGTCAGCACTACTAGTCACATGACCATGGTCACGTGAAATCGAGAGATGACTAAATACGCTTTCTCCTCTTTCCGACCTTTCGTTCCATGAGGAAGTTGATATAATTTAGACAAGACTTTCACGTCGCCAACAAAACTACCTTTTTAGGTTTTCTTTTATATGTTGGTTCGACATCTTTAAGTTCTAAATTCCCAGTTTTTAGCTGGATTCAAACTGGTGATCCTCTGACTGTTCGGTATAAAAAGATGCTTTACCTCAATACCATCTGCCTCTAAAAAACATAATAAACATTTTTTGAAGCTACTTTGTGTGTGACTTATTTATAAATATTTACACCTCGTGTTCAAAAAGAGTACAAATGGCAGCATCACTATTATTG